>NC_056729.1:681217805-681245305 GCF_019279795.1 Protopterus annectens
ATATATATGTGTGTGTGTGTGTGTGTGTATATATATATATATATATATATATATATATGTGTGTGTGTGTGTACACATATATATATATATATATATATATATATATATATATATATATATATATGCATGTATACACACACACATATATATTCATATACGTGCAATATGCACACACAGGAATGTGTCTATAGATTTATTTTATTGATTTAGTTGAAATTTATTAATCGAGATCCACATGAACCATTTTAGGCAGCATTACAACAAAGTCATTCAGTGGTAAACAACTCATACCTGTCAACTGTACCAAATTCCTTGGTATTTACAGGTTTTGAGGGCAAAATAATGGGGTGTCTCGAATTCCTGAGTGGCCCCCTTCAATTCTGATTTTTTTCCCATTTTTTTTTTTTAATTTTTATTTACAAGTTTAAATAATGGCTGACATCACCATGCATTGCCAACATATCCCACAGTGTCATCAATGTGCAGGGGTGTGGTGATAACATCAGCTTTGTGAATCAGAGGACTGCTTGTTGTCACACTCGTTTGGAGAGACTCGGTCATGATCTGCAAGTAGCACAGAAAGATCTCCATGGGCTAGGGTGAAAATATGCTATTTTCACAATAAGGCAATCTGTGATTCAGAGAAACATTTGCCACAATGAGGCTGATTTGCATGTCTGAATTAAACTCCACTATCACAAAGTACAGATCAGCACTTTTCTGCAGTAGTTAGAGGTGTTTGCTGCCATGCTGAGTAAGCAGAGGCACCCTCCTTATTTACTGTCCCGCTTACCCACACAGACCACAGACCCCATACCTGTCCCTGTGTTGTCTGAACATCCCCAATGTCTCCTTTTCTTGCCCTTGTAAATCATGGAAGATTTCAGTCATTAATGCCAGACATTAGAGTTGCACACTTCATATCCATCACTACATCCATATTATTCCTGCTGTTTAGTGATTCCCTTGATTTCCTGTGATGTTTTAGTATCATTAAGGCACAAGAAATAAAGTAATCCCTGGTGTCTAGTGATTCCCCTCTATTCCTCATTAAGTTTTAAGCGCTAGTTAGGCATGTCTTTTAGGAATTTTCTCTAGTATCTAGTGTTCCCCCACCCCTGATCCCTGTTCTAAGTGCTGCTCAGCCATGTCTTTTAAGAGTTATTCCTGCTGTCTACTATTTCCCCTCTCTACTATGCTGCAGGTTCTGTAAATTGGTCTGTGTGTGTGGAAGTATGACAGTCACCATAAACCCCAATCCACACACACATGCAATCCCTCACTAATCCCCTACTGTTACCTCCCAGGCAGATACACACTCACTCACTCATGCAGGCCCTCATATACTCTCATGTACACACCTTCTAACACTTCCTTACCATTAAACTCCCCAGTACTTATCTCTACTGTGATGGGCAAACACTGCTTTATGACTCTTTTTTTCTCTAAAGGGGATGTTTTTCATAAATTACTCTAAACAGTCATTTCCTCCAAATTGCTTCTTATCCACCTCTCATTTATCAGACTTTATGCCTAAAGCTTCCACTTCTGTCCACTTCACTAAACTTTTTTCATATGCTGATCTTAGAAACAGAAGAATGTTGTTAGTTTTACCTTAGTCATTTAATGTAAATTACATCTGTACATGGGATTCATGTCAACTCCTCAAAGACGGTTCCAATGAATAAATAGAAAATATTCACTAAAACTGCCTTTGGTAAACACCCCAGGGAAGGTATATTTTTCAGTGGGACAATTCCCCCTGCACCCCCCCGCCATGTAGAAGGGACACATCCCTAAACTTATATATACCTAAACCAGGGTTGCACAACAGTGGAGAAAAAGGCAAGCTTTATCGCCAAATGTTGTTTTGACAAACTTACTTTGCTGTATTTATATTTGCTGAAACTGAATGTGAAGTCTTAGTTTCATAGCTTCATAGGTGTGTACTAGGCTAATAGCCCTGGAGCCTTTACAAGCCTAGCCCATAGGATTACTCTGGCATCATGCCAGCCGACCTTAGTTCTCAATGCCTCTGTCGAGTAGAGCCACTGGAGTGATCCCTGGGGTGAATTTTCTATTTCCCATCCACTCATCAAGATTTCCCTTGGAGGGTCAGTGAGGTGCTCTGCTTCACATGTATGGGAAGTCTATTCCATAACATGGGCAGTCTCTGGGATATGAACCTGTCCCTCCAGCATGTTCTGTTGATTGTAGTAATGATGTTGAGGTCTCTGGAGTGTGTAATGCAGAGGGATTGGGATTTCTTTAGATGTAGCATTTCTAACAGAGCTGGGTCAGACATGGCTTTGTAAGTCAAGCAGAGATCACCTTTAAGTAGGCGATATGAGACAGAGAATAGCTGGAGTTTGTTTTGAGTCTGTCCATGTAGGACAAGTGTTTAAGGCCTAGGATCTTCTTTATGAGGTAATTTTGTGGCCTCTCCAGTTGTTGCAGGTGTCTTGTGAGGTACATGCCAATAGGGCATTGTACTCGATGATTGGCCTAATGAGGGAAGAGTAGAGGGCGACAATGACCTCTTTCTTCCTGGATGCAAAACCCTTAGTAATGAGATGTGCCACAAAGAAGGACTTTCTGACCACAGTGGCCATGTGGTGGTCAAAAGAGAGGTTGCTGTCAACCTGTGTTCCCTGATCACTTATAACACCTTCTATGTTCAGTGGACTACCATTGATGTGGTAATTCATGGGAAATGGGTTTTTCCCAAAGGGGATGACAACAAATATTTTTGGCATTGAGCTTAAGGCCATGGTTCTGACACCAGTCATTGGTTTCAGTGAGGCCTTTCTGTAGGATGTCAGCATCACTTGGGGAGTTAATAATAGCTCACAACTAGCAATTGTCTGCGAACTTTGTCAGCCAGAGTCCCTTTGTGTTGACCTGGACTTCAGAGAAGTAGATTCCAAACAGAAGAGGACCCAGGCCTGAACCCTGTGGGACTCCACTTGTGACTGGTCTGCAGTCTGATTTGGAGTCAGCTACTTTCACATTGTGGGTTCCATCTGTGAGCCAGTTTGCAACCCACCTAGTGATATGGGGGTTGATGACTAGCTTAGTGAGTTTTTCTATGATTCTTGAGTGGGAAATGGTATCATACACCTTGGCCAGATCAAGGCAGGCTGTATGAACCACCTTGCCTTCATGTAAAGCTCTGGTGACTGACTCAAAGAAGTTGAGCAGGCATGATCTACCCTTCACAAAACCAAACTGTGAAGGATTCAGAGTTTGGAGATTTCCTATATCCTTGTTTATTAAGTCCATGATGATGCATTCCATAGCTTTGCATATCAGTCTTGTTAGGCTAATGGGGCGATAGTTCCCAGGCACTGTAGTCGCTCCTTCTTTGTGGAGAGCCATTTGGTAGGGACAAAGCCTGAGGTAAGGCTGTGATTGAACAGGGCATACAGGTGAGGTGCCAATTTACTCTGCAGTTCATGTAGAACACAGCCAGGGATATTGTCAGGTCCCATAGAAGCTGTATTCTTGGCCTTGGGCAGTGCTGTTTTAACCTGTGCAGCAGTAATACGGGTTGCCTGGCAATCTATTGGTATTGTGATAGGTCCTTGGGGGGGGGGGGTAAAGTTGGCACTGAATCTGTGGGCCAATATATTGGCGATATTTGTTGGCTCGGTATAGGAGGTGCCATTGTACAGTAGCTCAGAGCAAATCTGGGTATTGCTGAGGAGATGCTTTACATAACTATAGAAGGCCTTCTGGTTGTCTTTACTATCTGCAGCGATTCTGTTTTCATAGCTAGCTTTAGAGGATTTGATGAGGGATGTCAACATTTTGTTGAAGCTGATAAGGGAGTTTTTCCAGTCTTGGGACTTTACCTTATTCCACATCAGTTTCCTCCTTCTATTGTAGAGTTTGTTTACGGCAGGGGACCACCAGATTGGCTTCCTTTTTTTAGAGGAGAGTGTCTTTGTTCTGTTCGGTATGGCAAGATCCATGCATTTGTGTACATGTTCGTACAGTGCATTTGTCTATGATTCGGCGGTCCTGCAACTATTCTCCATTTGCATGGGTGCCGTGAAGTTAGCCATCTCTGTTTTTAGGAGCCCAAAGTTAGCTTTGGATCATGGTGGATACCTTTGGGGGGGGGTGGATTTCCAAGGTGATTAGTTTGTGGTCAGATCTAACCAGAGAAGAGTTGACTATTGGTGTAGAGCAATGGTCACCCATGTTAGTAATGACCAGGTCATGGATGTTGCTACCTCTAGTGGGGGTAAGAACGAGCTGTTCTAGGGCATTGGAATTAATGAATTCCAGGAAACATTGAGCAAATGTATTGGTACATGAGTATCTTTCCCAGTTAATGGAGGGGTAGTTGAAGTCGTCCAGTATGAGAGTGTTAGGTTGGACCTTGATATTCTCCAGGGTGCTTAGGAATGTGGAGTATGAGTTTTGGGTATGGTTGGGGACCTATAGCAGGCTACGACCTGAATCGCTGTCTTACCCAATGTTAGCTGCACCAGAAGTATCTCAGATGCATTATGTTTGGCTACCAGTCTAGAGTTGTGCGCGTCCTTTATGAACATGGAAACACCACTGCCTTTGGAGCTTCGGTCCAAGTTCTGGGGCCAAAAGGTGTGGAATGTGTTATAGCCTGGTAGTGCCTGCCTTGAACCAGGTCTCTGTTACAGCACAAATGTAGATATTCTTCATTTTATAACACCTTCACATACTTTTCCACTTTGTATTCACCTGTTTAAGCATTAATTTATTCCATGTACAACTAAAGCTTTATTAGCGTCTTCCCTGTGTCTATAAAATAGGAAATTTATTCCATACATATCAGGCACAGTCCTCTTGTTTATTTAATTCAACACTTCATATAATCCCTGCACTGCTACCTGTTTTTCTAACACACACATTACACATTAAACTTACTTACTAAGACAAATTTACTATACATTTTAGTGACATAGTCTACCACTTTACTAGTATGTTATTTGCTCCTCTCTCTTTCTCCTGTCGATCTATTTTCCTTTCTTCTCTTTTCACACACATTCCTCATACAGGTTATCACTTCCTGTTTTTTTTCCTTTTAACAAACTTCTACCTTTCAGTTGCACTCTTCATTGCTTCCCTATGTCCTTCGTGCATTTCTCTCTCCTTTAATATATCCACACTGTTCTTTTCCTCACACTCCTTCAGCAGCCCTGCATATTCCTCCTTTCTCTTTATCAGCATTCCTCTACTTCCAGGTAATTGGTTTATATTTCCACTTAAAAATCAACCACCATTCTTTCTAGCAGTAATCTTTCTGTAATCCTTTTAGCTGCTGATTCAGTATTTGTGCAAGCACCTTTTTGTCTTTCTTCCTTTATTATTTCTGCAATCTCACCAGATACCCCCTTATAGCCCACCATCATTATTAACTCACTTTTCCTACTTTCTACATGGGGTTGGGGTGTTGTGTCAGCTGTCACCATCTGTCTCTATTCAGTCCCACTCTCCTATCTTCTTTGACAGTCCTGCATGACAATTGCAGGTCTTCTCTCATACAATCCATCCATCTCTTTGCTGGACACCCTAATTTCTTCTTGCTTTCTTCCTGTCCATTCCATATCTTCTTCATCAGGTTGCCTTCTGCACATGTGCCCTTACCTTTGTAATACATTCTCTTTGATTTTCTCTGCAAGTGAAGCTACTTTGGCTTCTGCTCTGATGTCCTTATTTCTTCATCTGTTCCATAGTGTGCATCCTACCACCTGTCTCAGGCATGTCATTGTATCACCTGTAGCTTCCTCGGCTGCCCTGCCAATACTGCCTAGGTTTCTGCACCATACTGTAGTACTGATCGCAGCACTATTTTGTACACCTTGCTTTTCAGCTTCCTTGACATTTGTCTGTCATACACGATCCCTGACACTCTGTGCGAGTTGGCTGCATCCCCTCTGACTCTAGCTGTGACCTCCACATTCAGGCTTCCATTCTCCTCAACCATCCATTCTAGATACTTAAAGCTGTTAACATGTTCCACTATTTTTCCTTTTATAACAGTTCTCAGCTTTTTCTGATTTCCTCCATTTGCTGCCATTATAACTATCTTATCTGTACTCAGTTTCATCCCATGTGCCTTCAGTTAGTTTTGCATTCCATTTCCTTATCCTTTGCTGAAGTTCTTGCTCAGAGTTGGCCTGTAATGCCACATTGTCTGCATGCAACAACTTTATTGATCTGTTCACTCTGATCTGTTTGCTAATGTTCACCATCACCAGTATGAACAGCAGAGTGCTCAGAGCTGAAACCCGATATACACCCACCTCAACTGGGAACCCCTCTGAGAGTCTGAACATTGTTTGTACTTGAATCATTGGGTCATTATACTTAGCCTGCACTAATTACACCATTGTTTCTAGAACTTCAAAACTCTGCAGAACTGCCCAAATCTTCTTTCATGGGACCTTGTCATATGCTTTCCCCAAGTCTAAGACTGCCCAGTTGGACTCTTTCCTCCTCTCTAGCTTCTTCTCAGCTAAATGTCTTACTACAAACATCAGGTTGATTGTGCTGCATCCTGATCTGAATCTGAACTGCTCACCCCCCATCTTTCTTTCTACTAACTTGTGCATATGTTTATCAGTCACCCTTTCCAGAACTTCCATGAAGTGTGACAACATTTGTGTATGTCCCCACTGTTTTTATAAACTGACACTAATATGCTTATTCTCTGGTTGAGTACACTCAGGAACCATTTCAACCCCCATCTCATTCAGAGCCAGATGATCATGGTCAAATGGGGCCCAAGGCGGAGTAATGGATCAGCCCCACCCCGCAGCCATTCTAGTGCCCCATTACTTGGCTCTCCCTTCCAGGTTATTGTAAACACTGTTCAGGCCTGTCGATGTGCACACTATTTTTTTCTTCATTTCTATAGTGATTAGAACTATTTGCAATTAATTTTAAAAAATGATTTCAAATTTTATAGCACAAACACTGGTAGCCGTTTGTTAAAAAAAATGATACAGTCTCACACTGAAAACAAACTTAGCATAAGATGCAGGTAAACTTCAGTGCCCTAGAAGGTTACATTCATTGAAACAGCATTGAAACTCGCAGTCATAGAAAGTGCATCTGGCCAGTGATAGATTGTGTACCTTTGATTTCTTTTCAGTTGATGGGCTTCCTGCATACTTTTTAGGACAGTGCATAAATGCATGCATTCTTTGCATCACTCTGTTGATTGTACTTAATTAGATCCCTTGTTTAATACAGCAGCAGTTTTTAGAATTTGTTTTAAATTTGTAGTTTTGAGCATTTTTACAGTAAGCAGTGAAAAAAAAACATATGAAGCAGTAATGACCAAATTACCCATTTCAGAACATTTCAACCATAAAAGGCCGCTTAAACTGCTGTCGTCATAATCCAGGAATGCTGGATACTATAATCCTCTTTCTTCAATGATATCCATCCTAAACTGTGCCAACAGTTTCTTCTTTACATCCTGATGTAGTGGAGTAAATATATAACCAGATGGAGCATCAGGCAAAAACAAAAACTTTCCTAGTAACAAATTATTCAAAAGTCACTTTGCATAAATGCTCTTTACCAAGATGAATAATGGAACATACAGCCTATGTATTGAGTCCTATTGACACAATAACATTGTTCCCTACAAAAAAAAAAAAAATTGTTGCAGGGTGCCATAAATTGCTTTACTGATTGTCACAGCTGGTCTGTTTTCATTCCTACTCTAGAATGGAATTATAGAATTCACAGATTGTTTAATCTGCACTTGAGAACTGCTTTTGCTCTGCTTTTACATTAGAAATTCCAAGATAATAAATTTTGTTGCAGTTTACCTGGTCTGTCTGAGTTGGAAAACTCTCCAGGAATCTCAAAGCTTGGTTGTTTATTGACTAGAGGCCATAGGAGTCAAGTTTCAAGCTTTTTTCTCTGCTATAAATCAGGCAGGTTTGCACAGAGCTGCCTACTGGGAAGCAGTGGTTAATGGTATCCAATATAGTAGTAAATGCCTAGACAATAACATTTTTTGTAAAGTTAAGATTTGACCTAAACCTTTTAAACCAGTGTGGCATTGTGTAGAAGTAAGCTTGGAACAGTCAGCTTGTGCATCAAATAGTACTATCATAGCCTAATACTATATAACATCTCGCCCTTAACCCCAGAAACTACCTTAGGAGAACCGGGTTAAAACCCAATCCTTAATCCTAAACAGCCCACCCTATTGCAGGACTGGACAAAATAGGCATGCGATTTCTAAATGTCTTTGTGGAGAGCTTGGTAGATTTGGGCATTCTAAAGCAGTACTGCAGTTGTCTCATGTTTTCAAACTACTAGTTAATCATTAAAGAAAATAACAAGGTATGTGAGAAATGTAAATACACAACTTCCTTGAAGGCAAAAATCTTGCATACAGATGAGGTTGTAAGGATTACCCACACTACATGCCTAACACACACTGCTTATCACACCCACAGATTATCTTATGCTGAGGCATTTAAAAGAAACCTTTCCAAATCTCAAAGACCTCCAAAGCCACCTAATGGCAACACTGCCCTTCAGCAGTCACACACCAAAAGCAACACCAAACATCTCACATAAGCCTAGACCCAATGGTCACCCAAGAGTAAGGCTCACTGGGGACTCTATTGAACGACACATGAATGCCCCACTCACCAGGTTACACAAGGGGAAGATAATGGTTAGTTGCCTATATGGAGCCAGGATCCACAATATCATGCACACACTCTGGTTACTACATCCCAGGCACCAATATGATTCTGTCATAGCCCATGTGGGTGTAAATGACTTGAGACATATCTCAATGGACTAGAGACATAATGTATCTCTCAGAATATGTGTCACAGATGGGTATGAGCATTGCTTTGAGTAGCATTCTACCTTCACTAAGGATAATGCCACAGTATGAACATAAAATGACTGATTTTAATAATTGGCTTAGTTTCTGCTGTCAGTCCAGGGGGATTCAGTATCTGTCAGCATGGGAAGACATGTCAAAAGGCCACATTGGTTTGCCAAGGATTGGTTGCACCTGCCCCCCCAAGCTTTTAGATGTTGGCTAAAACTTTATCAACCTCCTTAGATCCTTTTTTAGCCAATGCCAGAAAGACAAAACTACCAGCAGAGTAAAAATGTCTACAAGCAACCCTAAGGTGTTACTGAGGAATGCTAGAAGCCTAATCAAAAAAATCCACACCCTTCAAACCCTCCTCACTCTGGAGAATGCAGACATCTATACCATGGCTGAGACTGGGTTTAAAGCAGTAGAAAGTGCTCTATCAATGCACGTCTACAGTGCCTTCACATTTAGACCAATAGCAACACAGGCTTTAGCCAATGGTGGAGGTGTCTCACTGTACATTAGCAAAATACATACCTCCAGGTTGGTTTAACAGGATGATACCATGGAGCTCATCCACATACAAGTCACCATAGATGAGGTCATGGCTAGCAGGTCACCTTCTATGCCCCTAGAGTCTCGCAACTCTTACATAAACCTACTAAAGGCACTCCCCATCTGACCAAACACTCTATCCATGGGCGACTTTAACTACTCTTTTATAAGGCTTAGGCCCATCCCCTACCCAACCCACCCATCCTGTTCTTTCCCGCTAAAATCTGAACCCCTCCCTTCAGCACACCCTCCATTCCTCCTCCCCCCTTTCTCCACAGTATACCTTCCCTCCTCTCCTATTACTAGCATCATACCTCATCCTCATTTTACACTCTTTCCATAACCTTCTACTCACTTCACCTATCTCCTTACTTTTTATCGCCTTTTGTATCCCTACCTCTCCTGTTACAAATATATATTCTCTCTTTTCTGCCTTATATCTATACCTCCACCACTCTAATCCTTTTCTTCTACTATTACATATTAACCCTCTCTACCTGATTTGTTTATAATTATGACTCTACACTTACCCACTCTTTTTTTACTCTTAGCTTTACTCTCAACCTCCCTTTTCTCAGCTTACCTTATTACCTTCATCGAACACCCACTTACATTCCAGCCAAACTATACACAGAAACATACTTCTATTTTCCATACTTCTCTTACTTCATTCTTAAATTCTAATTCCACCCCTAGCTACCACCTTCCTAAATTCCATAGGTACTCTCACCTCACCTATGCCTTACCCTCTGATAAAAAAATGAAACAACTAACCCTTCTTAAAAGCAACCTCACATCTAGCCCTATAAATCCTACCTTACAAGACGGTGACATTCACCCCAACCCTGGCCCTGTATATCCCTCCCCTCAAGCATCTAAGCCTAGCTTAACAAATACCTTACACATAGGACATCTTAACATACGAAGTGTAAACAACAAAGTACCCTACCTACATGCCCTCTTAGATACCCATCATTTTGACATTCTTTGCCTCTCAGAGACCTGGCTTAAACCAGTCACTAAAGATGCTGAGATTATACCCCAAGGCTATAATATACTTAGGCTTGATCGTTCTAAACGAAAGGGTGGTGGAGTAGCAATTCTATTTAAGAACCATCTCAACATCTCCTCCCTCCCAGCTTGTCCAATCCAGGATAGTAAAGCTGAAGCCATCATCACTAAACTCCAATTAAATGCTAAGAAAGCCCTTTACATCATCTGTATGTATATGCCACCAGGCAACAATATACCTATCTTAGAAGACTTCCTCAGTTGGGTTTCTACTAATTACCCCCAAGAAACCATAATTCTGGGTGACTTTAATATAAATTGGAATACTATTAATAGTGAAAATCCCTCCTCTCACATAAACCTAAATGGCTTTACTCAATCCATTACCTCTACTACAAGACTTAATAAGCCAAGTAAGAAACAGAGTATCTTAGACTGGATACTCATAAACAAAGTCAACATCACATATAAAGTAGGAACTTTGCCTGATGACCTCAGTGACCACTGCTTAACTTTTATCACTAGAGAAAAGACTGATTGTCAAAACCTCCCTAACATAAGAAAAATACGCTCTACCAAACACTTTAAAATTGACCTATTTCAAAACGAACTCAAATCATGTAACTGGAACCTCTTAAAATCACTCCCGCTTAACGAAGCAGTATCTTTCTTTAATTCTACTTTCCTTTCCATTCTTGATAAACATGCTCCTGAGCGTTCCATTAGAATGAAGTCTAATACAGCCCCATGGCTTTCAAATGAAACAAGGAAACTAATTCTCACTAAAAACAAAGTTTGGGCCAAATGGAGATGCCATAGACTCAGCTCTGATTTTCTTCACTTCCGCCAACTTAGAAATCTTACAAAAAAAGCAATAATCACTGATAAAAGAAAATTCTTCTGCGAACTTCAAGAAACAAATTTCAATAAACCCAAACAATTCTGGTCCTCTCCTATCACCAGGAACAGCCAAAACTCCCTCCCCTCTAAACGCTGACCCAGATACCCCTTACCATACTGCAAACGCTTTTAACTCCTTCTTTACTGAAACTATTCAATCTCTTGCCAGACAACTGAACACCAATAACTTTTACCCTCCTAATAATCTTGTAAACTCCTCCCATAACTTCTCTCTTCAAGCCATCCCTTCCTCTTTCATCTACAAACTTATTCTCAAACTGAAACCATGTACCCCCTCTGCTGACAAGCTCCCTTCTCTCTTTCTTCAAAAGGCTGCCAAAGAAATTGCTTACCCAATAACTATACTCATAAATAGAACTATCCAAGAGGGAACCATCCCTGATATCTGGAAAGTCTCTCATATTATCCCACTACACAAAGGTGGTAACTCTATTGAATACTCTAACTTTAGACCAATTGCTCTTCTCTCACCTTTAGCTAAGATCATGGAGAAATGTATTCATCAGCAACTTGTACAGTATCTCTCTTCATATAACATCATAGCTAACTGTCAACATGGCTTTAGACCTCACCATAGCACCACCACTGCCCTCCTTTCCTTTGTTGACACCATTAACAACCTTCGTAACTCCAATCTTTTCTCCTCTGCTCTATTCATTGACCTCTCCAAAGCATTCGACATGGTTAATCACTCTTCTTTAATCAATATCCTTGAATCCCTCTCATTTGATAACCTTGCTATTAAATGGTTTAGTTCTTATCTAAGCAATAGACAACAAGCCGTCCTTTGGGATAACCACATCTCTTCCTTATTGTCCATTTCTATTGGAGTCCCTCAGGGCTCTATTCTTGGTCCACTTCTTTTCTCCCTTTACATAAACGATCTTCACTCTGTAATCCCTCAAGCTACCTGCATCCAATACGCTGACGATTCCACTATTATTTGTTCAGCATCTACCTCTTCAGATCTTCTGTCACTAACTCAAAATACCGTCAACACAGTAGAAACATGGTTTACTAGACGGTACCTCCTACTTAATGCTAAAAAAACTAAACTTCTTCTCTTCACCCCCACCACTCGGACCTCCCCATTCAACTTCACCATCTTATCAAAAGACGCCACTGTCATCTATCCTGACTCTTCAACTAAACTGCTAGGAATTTCCACTGATAACAATCTCACTTTTGATCAACACATCAATAACACCATCAAAACAGTTAACAAAAAACTAGGATCCTTATACCGTATTAAACCATTTCTCACGCCATCTACCAGAGCTACCATCGCCCACTCCCATCTGATATCTACTCTCTTCTATGCCTCACCTATCTTTACTAACCTAAAGAAGGCTAACCTGAATAAACTAGCAACTTGTTACAACAGCATTGCCCGCTTTGCCACTAGTAACCCTTTCAGAACACATCACTGTCTTAATTTGAAACTTTTAGGCTGGCTTGAACTACAAAACTGTCTTCTGATCTCACAACTTACTATTGCCCACAAAATATTGTACCAACCAGATAACACCCCTATACTCTCACAACTTTTAATCCCCTACAACAATCTTACCTCCCTTTGCTCCTCTAGTAAACTCTTGACCAAATCCATTAAGTCCCACAACTTAGCTGGTGACTCTCTTTTCACTAATACTGTAGGTAAAACTTGGAATCTTCTACCCACAGATGTAACTCTTATAGCTTCCTTACCTCTCTTCAAACAAAAAATCAAACTGTACTTCCAAAATCACTGGCTTTGTTCATGTAGTACTCCAGACTGACCTTCCTCACTCCCCTGTGCTCTACCTTAACCTTACACTGTACTTAATTGCTAAGTAAATTCCTATATTTTCTCTTGCCCTTTTCACTCCCTTCATGCTATGACTCACTTCTCTTTCTCTTCACTATCCTCTTTTCTGTCTCCTTTCCTCCTCTCTCTTCTAGACTTTTGTCTCACTCTACTCTCCTATCCTGTACTTCTCTCATATTCCTTCTAGTCTGTTCTTACGTAATTTTTTATTTCTTCGACTAATTGTTGAAGCTTATTTGCGTTGCCTTTAGCATTATAGTTGCAATGTCGTTTAACTGATCTCATATTTCTGTGTGTTTTAGGGATACTGATGTTTTTTACTAAATTTATATTCTTATTGTACTTTTAATTGTTAAGATTAATATGTCTGATTATCATGTTTTGTGTGGAGCTTTTCTCCCCGGGCCTCTACTGAAAATGGACATATATCCAGCTAGACTAGCCCGGTCAACAAATGTAAAATAAAAATAAAAATAAATAAACTGAGAAACATTTACTGCATCAAACTCACAAACACAATGCTTTCTGGACATTATTAACGCAAACACCCTGGAACAGATAGGGCATGTTGCAACCAGAGAATCAAATATACTGGATCTAGTACTCGCCAACATTGGAGAGCATTGTACCCCCCCCCCCCCCCCGATGATGTCCTTACTAGTAAAGCTGGATCACAAAGCTATCTCATTTGAAGTGAAAATCAACCTGGAAAATCTAGCTATCCTAGTATTAACAATTAGGAAATATTCAAAAGCAAACTATGTCCTATTAAGTGATAGTTTGTCAAAATTAAAGGTTCCACCTAACCCCAAAACCACAGTTACCTATGCAGAACTATTCAGAGTCCCTGTAAAAACATATGAATGGTGGCAGAAAGGATGCAATACCTGCCAGGAATAAATCCCCAAAAAACACTAAAAACAAACCCCACTGATGAAATACTTACCTAAACAGCGTATATAATAAAAGCAGAACCCCATGGCCATAACCAGGAAGAGCAACTCCCTTAAAGACATGTGCGCTCTTACACAACTAAACAAGAAGCTAATAGGTCTAATTAAGTCCAACAAGGCAAACTATGAGGTCAGGATAGCCTCACAGAATAGGGGCAATCACAAAGCCTTCTTCAGCTATGTCAGGAACGTTAGAGGTAACACATAGCGGTGTGCTGAACTTGTGGTGAATGGCACCACCTTCACTGATGAAGGTGATAAATTCAGCTCAGACTTCACCTCTACTCCCCTTCCTTAGCTCTACAAGGTGAAATTCCCTCCAACATACTTCCACCAGCAAACAGCAGGGACCAGGTGCAGCCAGCACTCACTAAAGCCAAGAACACTGCCTCCATGGGTCTTGACAACATCCTCGGTTGGCTCCTTAACAGTCTGAAACATGATCTTTGAGGACCACGTGAGGCACTCTTCTAAAGCAACCTTGAAACAGGCTATGTTCCAAATGAATAGAGGACTGTGGCTGTCATTCCCCTCCACAAGGGCATAGACCATCAACCAACCCAGGGAATTACAGTCCCTTCAGTCTAACAAGCCTAATATGCAAAGCTATGAAACTTTTTTTTCAAGGAAATGATAAACAGGCATTGGCAACCTGCAGACACTGGACCCATATCAATTTGACTTTTTAAGGGAAGATCATGCCTACTTAATTTGGTAGACTTCTTTGAGAGGGTCAGCAAAGCGATGGATGAAGGTAAAGCAGTGCATAGTGTGTATCTTGACCTGGCTAAGGCACTTGAAACAATACCCCACTCAGCATTGTTGACAAGCTCTCTGAGCTAGGCATAAATCATTTTCATAACTCACTGGATTGCCAGCTGGATCACAGACTTGACCCAAGAAGTCAGGATTGGTAAGACCACCTTCGCCAATAGACAAGTCGCCAGCAGAATACCCCAGGACTCTGTGCTGGACCCGCTCCTGTTTAGCATCTACTTCTCAGAAGGCAAGGCTAACATTCAAGGTCTCTGGCCTACCAAGTTCGCAGATTACTGTAACTTGGGAGCTATTACAGATTTCTCCCAAGAGACCAACGTCGTGCAAGTGGTTTAAAGCAGACAAATGACTGGTGCCAAAGCCTAGAACTCGATCCCAAAAATGTGTTATAATGCCCTTTAGAAAACTGTCAACCCAGTTAATTACTACTTCGATAACATCCCTAAGATTTGACCCAGGAGTAATGGATCTGGAACATATGCAGACAGCAATCTTACCTTTGACCAGCATGTAGCTAAGATAATAAGAAAACCATCCCTTGTTACCCAACTTATAGGTAAGGGTATGGCATCCAGGTCCAAGGAAGTCACTTGCAGCAGTTGGAACACCCACAAAGGTTTCTCAAGAGAATTAAGGGCATGAATACTCTTGTCTTACACTGATCTTCTAAAGGATCTGTCTGTGTATTAAGTCTCCTACAGGCTGCTGATGGCTGATCTTTGCCTGGCTTATGAGGCTTCCTCAGACCCGGACCTGATGAATCTGCTGCAGATGTGCAAAACAAACAGAACCAGAAGCACTAGATCCAAGGATCAGAATTTCACTTGTGATATAAACAGAACATTCTGTAGAGATAGATGTGTGTCCCTAAGGATCCCCGCACTATGGAATTGGCTCCTTATCAATGTAAAACAGAGTTGATACCGGACTCTATTCAAATGAAACCCTGACAATTGGATAAGAAATCATGACTTTACCCCTGGTCTGGCTCCCATGTCACTTATGGACAGAATACATCAATAACAAAAGTATTATCCTAACTAACACCACCTTACTAAGATGCCCCCCCGTATTAGACAACTATGATACTTGGGACCCAAATAGTTTGAGGTGAACATCTATGCTTCTAAGAGCCCTAGTGGTTGTTAGCCTACTAACAACCTATGAACAGCTTCAACATGCAGTCTTTTTTGGTCGTAGTTAATTAACAACACTGCTCCCGTTCTTGGTGTAGCTCTCCTCTTTCCTGGAGTCCTCTCTTTGCTGTCATGTACTTCAGCTGTCATCTGAGCCAGTAATCACCTTGGGGTTTTGACATCTCACTTCCCCTTCCTGGTTTAGTTGTACACATTGCTCCACTGTCTTTCCTCAAGGCAAAACATTTTCTAGGTTTTATGTGCAGATCAAGCATATTCTTATCAACTAGAGGAAACGTGAACAATCTTTAATAAACAGATGAAGACATTTATTTTGGAGGGTAAGAGGGCAAGGGTCAAGTGGGCTAAGTTGATTCCTCCAACAGAACAAGGTGGTTAGGATTACCTCATTTTGAACAGATATCTTGGAGCTCCTGGAGTTAGGGCTGCTATTCATACCACAAGAAGAAAGCTATCAATCAAAGTGGAAAGGGATGATGATGATGAAACGGGGGACATTCAAGAAATAAGGAGAGAGAGTGGGATTTTGAATACAGACCCTTAAGGAGAATAACAACCACCATACAAAGTATTATATTCATAAAGTATTCTAAAACTAAACCATCATGAGAATGAAGAAAGGAGATTTTTGCCAATAGGGAATGACTACAGAGAATAGGCAAGAGGGCCTGGAATTTATTGGTGAAAATGGCAAAGGAACCAAGGTACTGGGGGCAAATAACCAGAAAGGGAAAGGTAGTAGAATGGAAAGAGGCCAAGAAGACATTTTGACCCCCCCCCCTCAGCAAATCTAAGTTTAGAAGGAGATGCAATGACATACTTCACGACTGTAATTATCATATTATTAGTTACTCTGTCATGGAAGCTGATATGTCCTGTTGTGCTAAAGAAATCCATTATTGTGTCCGTACCCAAAAAGGGAGCATTGCTGACCTATAATATGTTTCATCCAGTTGCACTCCACTCACTAGTACAAAGGGTCATGGAAAAGCTAGTGATAATTATTATATCACCTAATAGACAGCAGTAGTCTTTCTTTCCCTCAGCAAGTTTTCCTTTCTTGTTATGGAAGTGAACCCCCCCCCCCCCATAAACACACACACACTCTCTTATTGAGTACATACGCTCTCAACCGACTATTTCATCATTCTCTGAAGATTCAAAGTATATGTTATCTCTTCATGCTCCCTTTATTGATTTGTTACCTATCTTAGCAACAGAACTAAGGCTTTCAGGTGAGGCAGAATCTACTTAAAGCTCTGCTAAGTCATTTTGGGGTTCCTTTGAGGACTGGTCATTGGACCATTGCTCCAAATTATCTTTGTAAACAATATGGCTGATTACTATACTCCAGTCAGACTAATACAACGTGTGGGTGATTCTACACTGTATTAATCATCTAGTAATGTTTTCTCTGGTGGAACAGTGAAACAGTGAATAAAATTGTCGACTCAAGGTAACTGGCAGTTTGGTTCAGTTTTCGGCTGCAGTGCCTTCAGTGCGGAGTATGCATGTCCTCCTTATATTTGCATGGGTTTTCCTTGGGTGCTTCACTTTCCTCCCACATTCCAAGGATATGCGGTCAAACTGGCAAACCTAAATTGTCAATAGATGTGCATGCAGCATGTGTTTGTGATACAGAAGAATGATCTGACAACCTCCTTCAATATTCTATTTGCCTAGTAAGTTCTATGGATGGTGGCAGCTGTTCATGGAGGTACTGCAGGAGATAGCTAGAACTCATAAGCATGGATTCAATATTTCCTATATGCCTAAACAAGCCCAATCTAGACTCTCAACCTTCGAGCCATGGATAAAAAAATCTGGTTTTAACTCCATATTTTCAAGTCTAAAGTAATGCTTTTCTCTGCTAGTCATGGTAGTTTAGTCAGCATCTCACAACTTGATATCCTATCTGAAGACAGTGGCAAACCTGAACCTTTGAAATCTGTTCAACTACATAGCTTTCACCATCATCAAGAGATAACATGTGGATAGCATGTATTTTTTCTCTAAATAACTTGAAGACATCTTTTGAACCACAGCTGAATTTTTAACTGCTTTTTGCTGAACAGGTGTAGGATCCTTCCCAGCCAGTGTTTTCTTTTCACCTTTGTTGGTTGATTTTCTTTCAGATGCTCCAAATTTCTTCTTTGCTTGCATCTAGGCCGTGTACTTACTAGCCAGTA
Source organism: Protopterus annectens (assembly GCF_019279795.1). Taxonomy (NCBI): domain Eukaryota; kingdom Metazoa; phylum Chordata; order Ceratodontiformes; family Protopteridae; genus Protopterus; species Protopterus annectens. Next base: position 681,236,030 of record NC_056729.1, read on the forward strand.
ACTAAATCTTAACCAAATAATAGTTTCAATGGCACTCCTTTTTCTCAGTTTCTGTTTTCACACTAGGAGAGCTGAAATTATGCTGTTGATCAGTGTGCAGCCAACTTGGAGGTCCTGGCTGATCATATCTGTTTCAAAACTTAAACTTAAGTAATTTATTACTTACAGTTAACATAAACAGAAAAATGAGGCAGCATCATTGCATAATGATTACAAAAACATGAAACAAAGTAATGCGTGCTATAAATGTAATACTGTTACTCAAGATAGAAATAATGTTGATAAGAACATGGGCAGCATGAAATACCAACATAGCCTGCCTCTGTAGCTCAGAAAGATGGAGCCCTGACTGCAAGCCAGGTAACCAGGGTACAATTAGCAGCCCCATCAATAGTGGAACTAGGCAATGAGGGGGAAGAGTGAATGGGTATATTGCTCACCTCTCCAACGGGGAGGGATTTGTGTGCATTTAGAGGCCCAAAAGGCAGTGCAATTTCCCTGTCAGACACTGGGTGAGCCTCTGTTTGTGCTGTGAGGGGATGGACAGGACTACTTGGAGAGAATGCTTCTTGTAAAAGTAAGGGAATGTTTTTCACAGTCAGCCCATTGTATGCACCTCACAGCACCTCATCATGTGCAGGCAGTTAGGACTTAGAGAAAACAAGAAAACTTTTAACAGCCTGTTTTAGTGATGACCCGTCTCGATTGTCTCTCTCACCTGATGAAATGAATGGGCCGATAGACCGAGAGACGGTAGGTGGCAGTAGGGGCAATAGCTGTTTATGACAGTGAAGCTTTCTGAAGGCCAGTAAGTTGCAATTTTAATCTTAAAACTATGAATCTAAGACAGAAACATGGAATCAAGAGATTTTTCTGAATATAGCTGTGTTATCCAGAGTTACTGTACCTCTGTAAATATGTTCATAGGTAGGTACTAGGCTATTGGCCCTAGGACCTATACAAGCCTAGCCAAAAATGCACCCTGGCTTTCGCCACCCAAGAAAATTATTTTCCTGTGCCCTGTCAAGCAGAATCACAGAAGTGATCCCCGGGGTGAATTTCCTATTACCCATCCAATCATCAAGATTTTTTCTTGAAGAGTGCTAATAAGGAGCTCTGCTTGACATATATAGGTAGTCTGTTCCAGAGTATGGGAAGTCTCTGGAACAGGAATCTATCCCTCCAGCATGTTCTGTTTATTGTGGTTACAAGGTTTAGGTCCCTAGAGCGTGTAAGTCGGAGGGATTGGGATTTCTTTAAGTGGAGCATGTCAAACAGCTCTGGGTTTAACATAGCTTTGTATGTTAGGCAGAGATTGCCTCTGAGTGGGCGAAATGCGACGGAGTAAAGCTGGAGTTTTTTGAGACTGTCTGCGTAAGGCATCTGTTTGAGGCCAGTAATCCTCTTTGTGAGGTATTTTTGCGGCCTTTCCAGTTGTTGTAGATGTCTTGTGAGGTACTTACCAAAAGGGGCGTTGTACTCTATAATGGGTCTAATGAGTGATGAGTAGAGGGGAACAATGACCTCTATTTTTCTGGATGAGAAACCTTTTATGATGAGGTGTGCCACATAGAAGGATTTCCTGACCACTTTGGCGATGTGATTATCAAAGGAGAGACTACTGTCCACCTGTGTCCCAAGGTCTCCTATCACACTTTCTGTGTTAAGTAGACTACCACCTATGTGGTAGTTAATGGGTACAGAATTTTTACCAAAGGGGATGACAATGCACTTTTTGGCATTGAGCTTGAGACCATGTCTTTGACACCAGGCATCTGTCTCAGTGAGGCCCTTTTGTAGGATGTCCACATCGTTAGGAGTTTCAATTATGGCTCCTAGTTTGCAGTCATCTGCAAATTTAGTTAGCCAAAGACATTCTGTGTTAGCCTGTACGTCAGAGAAGTAGATACCAAACAGGAGAGGACCCAGGACTGAACCCTGTGGTACTCCACTTATCACTGGTCTGAAGTCTGATTTGGAGTCTGCTACTTTCACAGTGTGGGTTCTTTCAGTAAGCCAGTTGGCAAACCCATCTTGTGACATAGGGATTTATACCTAGTTTAGTGAGTTTATCTATAATTCCAGAGTGGGGGATGGTGTTGAATGCCTTGGCGAGATCTAGATAGGCTGTGTGAACCACCTTACCCTCATCCATGGCCTTGGTGACTACTTCAAAGAAGTCTATCAGGTTTAGGAGACATGATCTGCCTTTTACAAACCCAAACTGTGTGGGGTCCAGGGTTTGGAGATCTCCAATGTCTTTGTTTATGAGTTCCATGATGATACGTTCCATGGCCTTGCAGACGAGGCTCGTCAAGCTAATGGGGCGGTAGTTCACGGGGTCTGTTGTGCCTCCCCCCCTTTGTGGAGTGGGATAACTGTTGTGGGGCGCCATTCAATGGACACAAAGCCTGAGGTGAGGCTATGATTGAACATGTTACTTAGGTGGGGTGCCAGTTCATTCTGTAGTTCATGTAGAAGGCAGCCTGGGATGTTGTCAGGTCCCATGGATGCTGTGTTCATGGCTTTGGAGAGTGAAGTTTTTACCTGTGCAGCCATGATCACAGGAACTTTGCATTCTTCCAGTATAAAGATGGGCCCTTTAGGGGGTGAGAGGGGGGTAAAGTCAGCACTGAACCTATCTGCCAGGATGTTGGCAATATCAGTTGGTTTTGTATATTTAGTGTCATTGTGCTGTAACTCAGAGCAGATCTGAGTGTTGCCATTGAGATTTTTAACATAGCTATAGAATGCTTTGTGGTTGTCTTTAGAATCAGTGGCAATTTTGTTTTCATAACTAGCTTTGGAGGATTTTATGAGGGATTTCAGCTTCTTACTGAGGCTGACCAGGGAGTTCCTCCAATCGTGGGATTTTACTCTTTTTTGCAACAGTTTCTTTCTCCTGTTGTAGAGTTTGTTTATGGCAGAAGACCACCAGATTGGCTTCCTTTTTTTGGAGGATAGCATCTTGGTTCTGTTAGGGATAGCATGATCCATGCACTCGTGTAAGTGCTTATAAAGTGCATTTGTGTAGGATTCAGCAGTCGTACCTCTATTGTCCATCTGCATGGGTGTCATGAAGTTTGCCACTTCTGTCTTAAGAAGCGTGAAGTTGGCTTTAGAGAAATTTTTTATGGTTATTTTCCTAATGGGGGGTGGGAGCGGGATGTGGATGTCTAGGGTGATTAGCTTGTGGTCGGATCTGACCAACGAGGAGCTGACTTCTGGTCTGGAACACCGGTCACCCATGTTGGTGATGACCAGGTCTAGGATATTGGTGCCTCTGGTGGGGGTGTGGATAAGTTGATCCAAAGCATTGGAATTGATGATTTCCAGAAAACGTTGAGCAAAAGAGTTGGTACATGAGTAGTTTTCCCAGTTAATGGTAGGGTAGTTGAAATCACCCATTATTAGAGTGTTGGGTTGTACCTTAATATTTTCCAATGTATCAAGAAATGAGGAGTGGGAATCCTGGGGCATGGTGGGGGGGTCTGCAGTCTGGATTGCGGTTTTGCCCAGAGTTAGTTGAACTTGGATAATCTCGGATGCATTATGCTGAGCAACTAGCTTGGAGGTGTCGATATCCTTAATGAATATGGACATGCCTCCACCTTTAGTGTTTCGGTCTGGGTTTGGTGGCCGAAAGGTGTGGTATGAATTATAGCCTGGTAATGCAGGGGTGCTCTCTGGAGCTTTGAACCAGGTCTCTGTCACTGCACAGATGTCAATGTTCTCCATTTTAAGGAGTGCCTCGAGTGAGTGCATTTTGAGGTTTAGACTTCTAGCATTGAGTAGCATTACCCACAGATTTTGCTTGCTTGTACCTGTTACGGTGGTGAATTTGTCATTTGAACCTTGCCTAAAAAAGGCACTATAGGGGTGGCAAGAGCCTTTGCCAATATCCAGAATCCCAAGGGCGACAGGTGCAGGCCATCTCTGGGAAAAGCAGTGTGCTCTGTCGATCATGTCATCCCAGGCAGACAGATACTGGATTCCCTTAGAATGACACCAGAAGCTTAGCCAATTGTTAAAGTCAATCATTTTGTCCTTGTACTGTGGTGTCATTCTGGGTGACGGCAGGATGCTACTCAGGGCTAGGGTCATACCGGCCTGGGCTACAAGATCAGAGAACTCCTCATTGTCTCTTTTCATGTAGTCCAGGGAGGTACGTCTCAGGTCATTCACACCAACATGGACAATGACAGAGTCATATTTGTACTTGTTGTGGAGTGACCTGAGTGTGTGTATTACGTGGCGGATCCTGGCACCTGACAGGCAGCTGACAGTAACTTTTTCCTTGTTTAGCCTGGTGAGTGGAACATCAGTGTGCCTGACTATAGAGTCACCTATGACTAGAGTGTTGGGTACGTTATGCCTTATGGGCTGTAGTTGAGTGGCACACTGAGTATGTGGACTATGTGTCATTTGGGTTGTGTTGGGGGGTGGAGGTTGCTTGCATTTCTGCTTTGGAGGTCTCTGTTGTTTGGGCAGATTAGTACAGAGAGCCTCCACGAATGTAGGTGTGTGTTTTGTGGTTCTGTGTGTGTGTTTTGGTGGTGTAGGTTTTGAGGGACTATGTGATGAGTGTGGTGCGGTGCAAGTGTTTACCTTCTCCTCTTGACTGTCTAGGCCTCTCTTTGGTAAAGAGAGCTTTTCTTCCAGTTTGGCTATATAAGTGCATCTCTCACAGGTTGTAGTGTTGGGTGGTAGGAGGAGAGGGTTGTCTGTGTACATGAGGCAATTGCTGCATTGTCTCAAGATGCCCAGATTCATCAGGTAGACAGGAGAAAACACCGGGAGCTGACCTTAGACATGCCTGAATAGGTGCTTATTTATTAAGTACTAAAAACTGTTTTTCTCTAGACAATTGAGGAAAGTTTAGTGCTGTAGTAATTTGTAACTTATTTAGTGCTTACAATGAGTTCTGAACAAGTGCTGAGATCAAAGAAATAGATGAGTGCTAAAACTAAAAAGCTGGCTAGACTTTATGGCGCCAGGAATAGTTTAACCCCAGTTAAGTTGGGGGGGGGGCTTAGGAGCTCACAAACAGTCCTGGACACAGCAAATCCGTATCTGACCTGCCACAGGAAAGGGGGGAAGCAAGCTTAGAATTTTTTTTTCCAGTAAAGTGGAAATGGAGAAAGCTGGAACAGAAGTTAATTCAACGTTAAGAATCTGAGTGGGTTGGCCTTCAAAAATGTTCTCTATTATATTGAGTGAACTAATGACACTAGACTGGGAGGAGTGTCACATATCAAATATACAGTATGGGCGGGCAACTGCAAAGCCACCAAATATAAAAACACACAACACTAGGGACGGAGGGTGGGTGAGAAAAAAATTACAGTTCCTAGCTGTAGCCACTAAATGAAAGTTTTAAACAGATCAAGGAGCAGACTAGAGAATGCTTTTAACGGACAAAAATGCACATAAAGGTTCGGATAGAGCAGTCACAAACAGAAAATACAACTCTCAGTATGAAAAAGCAGTTTACAGTTAAGTAATGTTAAAACAGTTTAAAACAGTACATAAATGCAGTGAAACAATAAAAAAAGCTTTATAACAGTGCACAAATATAGTAGATCAACTGTATAGCACAATTATAAGCATTTCAGAAGTGCAATTCAGTGAAATAAGTGTAAGAAATAACTTAGCCTGCTCTTGGAATCATAAACTAACAGAAAAAAATATAAACAGCCAGCAGTTCCATCTCTTTATTAATAACTGACCAAAAATGTATACTAAAAGAGAACCTATTGAATTAAGAATTTGCGTGGATATAAACAACATAAGACTCTAGAAATGAGTATTCCTTAAATAATACGCATTGCACACTCCACAATGTAGAAATTAATTAAAATGATACATATAATCTTTAATCTAGTTTAGCAATATCATTATTTAGATGTAGTTCATAGGTGTACTCTAGGCTAATGACCCATGGGAGTCTTTCTAAACCTAGCCGTGTACCACCTGGTAGTTGAATGTATCTAGACCACTGTTTGACTTCTTTCAGCCTGAGGTTTTCGCCATTTGGGTCACTGACCCAGTCCAGAGTTTTTTAAGCATTGTTACTTCTACTGAGCTTTTATCTGTCCTGGATCAACTCTTAGAAGATCATAATGCAAGTGATTCAGATGGTATGCATTTATTATGGCAGCCTTTGCCACCCTTACTTAAGTTGCTGCTTTTATTATGGCAGCATTTGGCACCCTTACTTAAGTTGCTGTGGTGCATGTATACCCTGCCCCTGTTGTGTAGCATGTGAATGCTGGTACATTAATGATCCCTGCAAGTTGCACAGACAAGGGCAAATATTGGAACAAATATGAAGATTTTCATATCTGCTGAGGAACAAGTTTAGGATGGAGGACCATTATGCTATCTACCAATCAAAATCATTCACAAGAAGACAATATTTTGTATATTGAAATTCTGCAACTGCAAATTTTCCTGTTATGCTCTTACAATTTATTCATCTGTTGTGCACTCCAGACTGTCTAGAAAATCAAAAAAAAAATATTTACAGTCTCAAAATATGTGAAAGCAGTGCACATTTTGCTGATGAAGTTGCCTATATTAGGCATAGTCTTAAGATCATAGAATCTAGAAGGCAAATCAATCCAAGGGCACCTAAACTGTTGTCAAAACCCACCCAGGATGGCAACACAAGCCAGGCTCCTGATGAATTTGTAGTTACCTATCCAGTTATCATGGTTGGCCTTAAAGGTGGTTTATTTTAAATGCCTCAGGCCACACATACATAGTTCTAAATGACAATAAAGTTTACTTTCTTTGACTTTTAAAGGCATACCTACAGTTTTAGCAACAATATATAATAGCTTCCCCCTCTCAAAAAACTACTAATTCTGGACTCAAATAGATGGGCTGTAAGACCTAAACAACCCATCAGTATTCTTAATAGTCATCCTGGGTTTAACGAGTGATAATGTACTGAAAGCTCTGTAAAATTAGTTTCTCAGTGGTATATTTTGTTTCACCAACATATTCCTTACCCAGTAATTGTAGGGGATCATGATCAGTCACTGTGTTAAAGTATCTACCTAATAAATAGTTGTTTAGAGAATATAGTGCCCATTTCACTGCCAAGCATTCTCTTTGGATGACTGAATACATTTTTCAGCATTGTTTAACTTTTGACTTGTGTAGCACACATGTGCTGCTCACCCTGAATGGTCTGGGCCAGTACACCTCACAGAAACCTAGTTTTATGTATTTTTTATACAAAGTGAAGTGCTTAGTAAAATCGGGGGACACTAACACTGGCTCAGAACATAATGGTCTTTTAAGTATATTAAGAGGTCCATCTTCCTCAATAGATCATTGCACTTTGTTGGGACCTTTTCCTTTTGAGAGATCTGTCAAATAATATGCAATAATTGCAGAAATTGAATACAAATTCTGTGTAGTTCTTAGGTCCAGTGAAAGCATTTAGTTGTCTTGTAATGGGTGATTGTAGAGGCCAGCTTTTTTATAGCCTCCATCTTTTTTACTTGTGGTTTACCAGCCTTGTTCCTATAAACTTCCCCAAAATATTTGGTTGCTACCGTAGACAAATTATTCTTTTTTAACATTTATAGTCAAGTCTGCCTGTCTTATAGATTTAACACAGCCTGAGTTTTGGACAGACTCCCAATAAGTACACTAACTGGATAACCATGCCGTCCATGTAAACAGCAGCATATCATGTGTGAAGCTTTAGTGTTTAATCTATCAGCCACTGAAAGCTGACCAAATAGTAGCACTGTGTAATAAAATATGTGTTTAGTGGTCGCAAAAGCTGTCTTTTTCCCTTTATCAGAGAGGCTATCTAGATGGTAATGCTGCTTTGTCATGACAAAAGTTGTGAAATATCTTGCTTTTCCTAGGATCCAGTCATGGGAAACCTATTAAACCTTGAAATGCTATTCAGTTTTCCAAAAACATTCTAGAATTGGACACTTCAGTCAGGTTTATCACTTGGCACAGACTACTCCATTTGCCCTGTGAATTTTCTCTTACTCCTAATATGAGAATCTTCAGGACTTCTTTGTTTACCAGTTGCTTCTTCGACTCGGGTACTTCGTAAACTCTCGGTCTAACCTTCATTCCAGATGTGGTCTCTATGCTATTACTTTATTGGCAAATGTCACTGGCTGTCAGTATTTGGTATAGTCCAATCAATGTAGACAGTGTTGACCAGAATAGCGATTTTTTTTTGTTTAGCTGTTCGACCTTGGATGTTAAGCTGTGATTTCTAATGGGAATTCTTTAGCTACTTTGGAATAATGAAGTTAGTAATCTTTTCACTTTTGGATGAAACACCTCCCATGTATTTTTGCTTGGCAGCCTTGTAAGGAAATTTTATTTACCCATGGAAACACAAAGCCATGAAAAAATGGTTCGTTTTGTCACCTACTAAATGATTTATCTTATTAAAGCATTAAACTGATAATTTTGATGTCTGGATTTAAGTATCACACACACATTAACACACTTTGTCAATTTATTTAGAAAATCCACACAAACTGAATCATTTGAATTTTACACTACATGATATCAAGATTTAATGATTATAGGAAGATTTTCAAATAGTGGGTAACCCCTAGAAGATAAAATTGCTTTCTCAGTCTGTTCAATGCCTTCTAAATGATTCTCCGGGATTTGCAATCAAGAGGCAGAACATTTGTATGTTATTTGTAAACCAGGTATACCTAGTACTCAAAAGTGCCACTTTTTCAGGTGATCAGCCAAGGTCACTTGCTGGTTAAATGATTGCTCTAAGTGGAGCACAGCTTAGTAGCGAGTGAATAAATTCAGGAATGTATTGTTTAACCTTCACAGATGAAATAATGAATTCTAATGATCTGCAGTTTTTTTTTCTTTCTTTCCTTTTTTTGTTGATTTAAAAAAAACTGTACTGCAACATATTTCACTGTTATTTAGAACCATTTACTATGAAATCATGAATTGCATCTTAACAGTGCACAGCTGTTTGGTACTTTATAACAAACATGTTAAACGCATTATGTTTTGACTTAACTGCATTATAAGCCATTAGCTGTGGTATTTTGATGTCAAATCCACTCTTTGCATAAATAGAAATTAATGATTTATAAGCTATGAAATGCATGCATTAGTTGATTTTTAATGTTAAAAGTCTTAACTGTTTTTACTTCTTCTCTGCCCCACAACTGCCTCCAATTCCTCTTTGCATTCAACTGTGTACTTGTAGTCAACCTGACCCATGTATCGAGCTCGTGAAGAGATCAGGAA
>NC_056729.1:681247805-681333793 GCF_019279795.1 Protopterus annectens
TATATGCCCTACTAATTATCTTTTTTTTTTTTTTTTTTTTTTTTAATAGAAGCTTCTGTTCTAGATTCTATCTCTACCAGTGCTGGTCTATCACTTAAGATCCCACTATTCATTTCTCTTTGCCTATACTCTGATATCAGTCCTTTTTGAGGAAGGCAATTTCTAGTCTGCAGACCGAATGAATTATCGGCATCTTCCCATTCTATTAGCTTTCCCTCTCTAATTATTTTGCTTCCAGTACCTTACTTCCTTTGTTAGGTTTCTCCAATAAATTCCAGCCCACTCTTGCCTATTTTCTGTGCTGCTAATTGCAGTCTTCCCTATTGGTACTATCTCCTTTTTCCATTCCCATGTTGGCTTAGTTCTTAGAATACTTTCTGCTACTTTATGAATATAATATTCTGTATGGTTATCGTTATTCTCCTTAAGGGTCTGCATCTAAAATCCCAGTCTTTCCTTATTTCTTGAGCTCCCCTCCCCCCCATTTAATCATCGTCATCATCCCTTTCCACGTTGAATTATAGTTTTCTGCTTGTGCTATGCATAGGAGCCTTAACTGTGTATCTCTGAAGTACCCCTCCAAATCTGGTAATTCCACACTACCTTCTTCTATTGGAAGAACCAGGTTATCCCACTTGACTCTTGACCTCTTCATCTCTGAGATAAAATCCTTCAACTCTTTATTAACTGCTATCCACAGCTTCTCCTCTGGTTGATAAAAACGTGCTTGGCCTGTGTATAAAACTGATGGGACTAAAAACATTTTTAGTGCTTGTATCTTGCTATCCATATCCATAATACAAAATCCAGGAAACTGGAAGCTATGTTTTATCCGTTGTTTAGTTTCTTACCACATATCCTTAGCTACCATAACAGAATACTTTTTCACCCATGCTCCTAAGTATTTTATTTTATCATGCCCCATAAATATTGGTATTGGTGAACCAATTCATTTGTGGGTACATAGTTTATAGCTTTTGCCTTTGTTTTATATTTATTAATTTTATATCCTGAAAAGACTTGAAACTGTCTCAGAATGTTCCACAACAATTAAATGTCCTTTCTTTGTTTCATCAGGTACAAAATAACATCATCTGCAAATAAAGCCAACTTTTCTTTATTACCATACCAATTATATCCTTGAATTTCTGAGTCCTTATTTTCTTTGCCAGTAGTTCTAAATACAAAAAACAAAGTAGAAAGAGGACACACCTGCCTGGTTCCTCTGTTCAAACAGAACTTATCAGAGAAGACCCCTCCCCCATACACACATATACTTTAGTTTTCACCTCTGATCCCTAATATATCCCCCTAATTAACCTCTATTATTTTGTGAGGGAATGCAAATGCTTCATTGCCCGACTCATAAAATCCCAGCTTACTCTATCAAATGCTTTCTCTACATAAAGACCCACCAGAAGTGTTTTTTTTTTTACATTCTACTCATAGCCGGCCTTAGGCATAGGCCAACTAGGCGGCTGCCTAGGGCGCCGCTGTAGCAGGGGCACTTTTCCAGTATTTATTTGGTGTAGGTAGACCAGCATGGGGGAACCAGATGGTGTGGTAGGGGGCGCTGTGGAGCCCTTTTGCCTAGGGCACCAGTTGACCTAAGGCCGCTCCTGATACTTCCCTCTGGATCATCATTGTTCTATTAATGTTTTCAACTGTTTCATGCTCCAAGGTTTTCATCATCATTTAAGAGACTGTAACTCCCATAAGTTTTTTCTTTTTCAAGGAAAGAAGGTTACCAATAGGTGAGATGCTAATGGCAGTTAATTTCTTTAACTGCAGTGGTGGTGCTGCGGTAGCGTTGTCACCTCTCAGTAAGACGTTGTCCTGTTCGATTCTCAGCTAGAGCGTCTTCTGTGTGGGGACATGCATGAACCTTCGTTGAAGGTTGTGCGTCAGAACCGGCATCTCGGCACGTAAAAATCTACTGCCAATCATTAGCGGACCGGAGTTCTGCTGTGGCAATCCCTAACTGGGAAAAGCTGAAAGACACAAGACAAGGCTATGGCACTGTTGGGATGCCTTCTGGTGTAAATTGCATTACAAACTTCGGCTCTAGCTCAGACTTTACTGAATACACCAGTGATTCATTGCAAAAGAACTTGTGTCAGTTTTGTAATGGTCTTCCATCAGAAATAAATTATCCTAAGGGTAGTTGTGAACCAAACTCATTTTACTAACAGTGGGCCATTGTTTCTAGGAGTTATTATGGAAACAGAGGCCAAAAATGATGAAAATGCTTTTAACATTGGGAATTTTCAACCAATAAATAAAAGTTACACAGAATTTAAAAAAAATTGTTTTCCAGCCCAATAGAAACTGTTTTGACATTTCCTTCTGATAACTTCATTGAAAAACAAATTGATATGACTTGGTACAGTGGACATTTTTAACATATTTGCCTGCAAGTAACCATGAACTGAATGTCCTTATTTTAGGGCCCAAAATCTATACCCACTATGGTGTCTCAGCATCCGTAGATAAACTTGCTATGTTTAAGTTGGTGTGAAGGTTACATGTTTTGTATTTTTAAATAATGTTTAAGCTTGTTTGATATTTATTTTGATAATGATGTTTTCTTATCTTGCTATTCTGATGATGAAGATATATTAAATGATCATTCTTTATTGGATGCATCTTATCTAAACCAAAAGAGTGACTTTATTACACCATTTACCTGTAATGTTATTTAGGGATTTTTTCATATCACTGTTTTCTGGGATTAATATGTTGTATAAAGATTTTTGTTTACAATAAAAGGATAACATTTAATACAACAATACAAAATGAATAGGAAGTTCTCAAGAGAGTTGCATACAATGAAGGTTTAATGGTTAAAACTGTCAGAGACGGGAATAATGTTATCACAAGTACTGCAGAGTGTTTAAAGATATGTTATTAGAACATCTATTCGATATTAATACCTATAAAAAGTGGATTGTGATATCTGTGTTAAATCACTAGAGCATTTTAGCAACTTTTTCATAAAGGTATATGTTTGGAATATTTATTGCTAAGTATTATAAATTGTCCACATTGTACAGCCTTATCAAGATACACAAAAAATCTGCTATGGGGACCTAAGATTCTGGTTGTGATAATTATTTATAAAATATGAGACACTTAACTTATCTCTTCTTATAGATTCATAGGTGTGTACTAGGCTAATGGCCCTGGAGCATTTACAAACCTAGCCCATAGGATTACCCTGGCATCGTGCCACCTGACCTTGGTTCCCAGTGCCTCTGTCTAATAGAGCCACTGGAATGATCCCCGGAGTGAATTTTCTATTTCCCATCAACTCATCAAGATTTCTCTTGAAGAGGGCCAGTGAGGTGCTCTGTTTGACATGTATGGGAAGTCTTTTCCATAGCATGGGCAGTCTCTGGGTTACGAACCTGTCCCTCCTGCATGTTCTTTTGATTGTGGTAATGAGGTAGAGGTCTCTGAAGCATGTGGTGCGGAGGGACTGGGATTTCCATAGATGTAGCATTTCTAACGGAGCAAAATAATTAGTGCTGCCAAGTCTCGAACCCAGGGCCCTGTACACCATAGTCAAAGCAATGTACCACTACACTATTTGAGTTATGTAAGGGATAGCAAAACAGAAAATCATTCTGTTTTTTATTGGGATGATAGTGCATATTGGCAAATATTAGACATCAATGGCCTTCATAAAAATATCAGTTATAATCAACTCTTTGATGTGCTTCTGAATGTTAGGGTAGTCACTTATGTCTGAATATATTGTAAAACTTTGATAGATTTTATTTTGACCATTTTTTTCTTTTGTGATGAGCATCTTTACCAACAGGTTAAAGGGATGATCAAAATAGGTATCTACTTTGTGCCATCATATGGTAAACTGGTTATATCCCTTTTTTCAAACAGAAATCACAATCTAAGGGGTCCATGTCAGTTAACTGTTGCAAAAACCTACCCCCTTACCATGCCCAATAGTGCTATTAAGCAGGAATAACCATAAAACATCAACAAAAGGGTTTATCTCTAAGCTGATGCTAACCTGAATCTCAGTCTCATTAGGATCTTAATTTTGGTAAATAATACCCATTTTGATACTTACTTGCACTTTCTGTTAATACAAATCTCAGCAGGCAAAACTAAGTAAATGGAGAAGAGCATTTCTTATTCCCATACGAAAAACGCACATTGTCTGCGGCTTCCCATTCCTCTCAAATAATCTGACTTTATTTATTATAGATCAGTAATATTCTTTTTTAAATATAAGAGATTTATCATCATGTGTTTTATAGAAACCACGTGACCTTTTATTACAGGTACATATACAACATGTTTTTGGTGTGCAGAGTGAGTACCCAATGTTTAGGACAATTTAACATAATTTGATGGACAATTGTTTTGCTTTCTCCTTTACTTGTAACATTTCAGAAGATGAGTTGATTTTTTAAATTTATTTCTAATATGCTACTTGGGGAATATAAACCACCTTATTCAGAAAATGCACTATAGTGTTTAAGATATTACATGGTAAGCATCATTGCCCCCCCCCCCCCATTTACCATCTGCCATATCCTTCAGTTTATGCAGAATGTTTTACAATAAGAAGATTTTGTAGTAATTTTATAGTAATAGTGATTTCTTTCTTAGTAAAACTGAATAGCATAGTTTTTCCTCAGTAGCATTATGATGTGATGAATTTTTGACAGAATACAATAAGGCATTTTCAATAAACTAATAAAGATGTCTCTTACTATTCTATACCTAGTGATATAGAAGAATAAAGTGTGCATTTATATATGGCATTAAGGGTAGGAGTGTGTGAGTGAGTGCATTTGCAGTTCAGGGTTAGAGTAAGAACTAGGTAATTAGATTTAGTGTTCATAGGTTCATACTAGGCTATCTGCCCTAGGGCATTTATAAGCCTAGCCAGAGTGTGTATGGCTTTCGCCACCCATTTTAAATTAATTTTGCTATGCCCTTTTTCGAGGTTAGTATACTGTGCCTCTGTATAACAGTGACACAGAAGTGATACCCGGGGTAAACCTACGATCTCCCATCCACTCATCAAGATTCCTCTTGAAGAGAGTCAATGAGGGACTCTGCCTAACCTGGACTGGGATTTTATTCCAGAGTGAAGGGAGCCTCTGGGTTATGAATCTGTCCCTCCAGCATGTCCTATTTATTTCAGTGCTGAGGTTCAAGTCCCTCGAGCATGTAGCTCGATGGGATTTGGATTTTCTGAGGTGCAGCATGTCCATTAATTCCGGGTTGGACATGGCTTTATACGTCAGGCACAGATCGCCTCTGAGCAGGCGGTATGCCACTGAGTAGAGCTGGAGTTTCTTTAACCGGGCAGCATACGGCATCTGTTTGAGCCCCTTGATCCTCTTGGTGAGGTGCTTTTGGGGTCTTTCCAGTTGCTGCAGGTGTCTGGTAAGGTACATCCCAAAAGGGGCATTGTACTCAATTATGGGCCTGATGAGGGATGAGTAAAGAGGCATAATGACCTCCCCTGATCTAGATGTGAATCCCTTCATGATTAGGTGGGCTATATAAAATGTTTTTCTAACCACTTTGGCCACGTGGTTGTCAAATGAGAGATTGCTATCAGCTTGGGTCCCCAGGTCCCTAATTACTTCTTCTGTACTTAATGGATTACCACCTATGTGATAATTTGTGGGCACTTTGTTTTTGCCAAAGGGGATGACTATACACTTTTAGGCATTTAGCTTGAGGCCATGGCTCTGGCACCAGTTGTCTGTTTCTATGAGGCCCTTTTGGAGGATGCTTGTGTCGGCTGGAGAATCTATTATGGCGCCCAGTTTGCAGTCATCTGTGAACTTGGTCAGCCACAGTCCATCCATGTTGGCCTGTACCTCCGAGAAATATATACCGAACAAGAGAGGTCCCAGGACTGAGCCTTGTGGGATGCCACTTGTAACTGGTTTGGAGTCTGACATGGCTCCAGCTATTCTAACCATGTGGGTTCTGTCCTTGAGCCAGTTTGCAACCCATCTAGTGACATAGGGGTTTATATTTAAGCTGGTGAGCTTATCTATAATGCTCGAGTGGGGTATTGTATCGAAGGCTTTTGCGAGGTCCAGGTAGGCTGTGTGGACCACCTTCCCCTTGTCAATGGCCTTGGTGACTGTTTCAAAGAAATCAACCAGATTTAAGAGGCAGGATCTGCCCTTAACAAAGCCGAACTGGGTAGGATCCAGTGTGTGTAGGTCCCCAATATCTTTATTTATAAGGTCCATGATGATCCTTTCCATAGCTTTGCAGACCAAGCTAGTGAGACTTATGGGGCGATAGTTTCCAGGATCCGTTGAGGCACCACCTTTGTGGAGAGGGACCACTGTTGCTGTACGCCACTCTTTGGGTACATATCCTGTAGTAAGGCTGAGATTGAACAGTAGTTTTAGGTTTGGGTTTAGCTCTTCTTGGAGTTCATGTAGGACGCAGCCCGGGACACCTTCTGGTCCCATTGATGCTGTGTTTCTTGCTTTGGAGAGGGCAGCTCTTACCTGAGCATCTGAGATGTCAGGGGGGCAGCACTCTGCTGGGATAGATATTAGCCCTTTTGGTGGGGAGGGGGGGTAGAAGTTTGCGCTGAACCTGTCAGCTAGGATGTTGGCAATGTCTGTGGGTTTGGTGTATTTTTTGTCATTTTGGACTAATTCTGAGCATATCTGGGAATTCCCACCCAGGTTCCTAACATAACTAAAGAAAGCCTTGTGATTATCCTTAGTGTCCTGTGCAATCTTTCTCTCGAAGCTGGCCTTAGATGATTTTATGAGTGCCCGTAGTTTTTTGCTAATACTGATCAGAGATGCCTTCCCTTTTGGGATTTTGCTCTATCATGTAGTAGCTTCCTCCTTCTATTGTATAGTTTGTTTATGGCTGGGGTCCACCAGACAGGACGTCTGCCTTTGGAGGATTGGGTCTTGGTTTTATTTGGGATTGCATGATCCATGCATTCCTGAAGGTGTTCATAGAATGCGTTTATAAAGGATTTTGCGGTCTGGGCCGTATTATCCACAGGCCCGGGGGCTTTGAAGGATTCCACCTCAATTTTGAGGAGTGTGAAATTTGCTTTAGAGAAGTTTTTCACTGTGGTTTTCTGGGCATGGGGTGGGGTCGGGATGTGAATATCCAGTGAGATTAGTTTATGGTCTGATCTTACCAGTGAGGGATACACTTCTGGTCTGGAGCATAGAGTCCCCATGTTGGTGATGATCAGGTCCAGTATGTTTTCCCCTCTTGTGTGAGTGGTAACAAGTTGTTCCATAGCATTTGAGTTTATAAATTCTAGGAACCTTTGGGCTAGGGGGTTGGAGCTAGAGTAATGCTCCCAGTCTATGTTTGGGTAGATGAAGTCGCCCAATATAATGGTGTTTGGAGAGACCTTCATATTTTCCAGTGTTGTCAGGAAGGCCGAGTGGGGTTCCTGGGTTTGGGAGGGTGGTCTGTAGCAGGCTATAAACTGGAAGGCAGTTTTACCCACTGTTAGTTGCACATAGATAGTCTCTGATGCTTCGTGCTGTGCCACCAACCGGGAGGTGTGGGTATCTTTGACGAATATTGATACTGCCCCTCCTTTTGTGGTTCGGTCCAAGTTTTGAGGCCGAAAAGCATGGTATGAGGTATAACCTGGTAGTGCTGGGGTGCTCTCGAGAGCCTTGAACCAGGTTTCTGTTACTGCACAGATATCGATGTTCTCCATGCTAAGGAGAGTTTTGAGTGCGTGCATCTTGAGGTTTAGACTTCTGGAGTTGAGTAGCATTACTCTTAGTTTCTTATCCCTTGTGATACATATGGAGGTGGGTTTGTCTTTTGAGCCTTGCCTAAAAAAGGCACTATGGGGGTAGCAAGAGCCTTTGCCAATATCCGAAAGCCCAGGGGTGACAGGTGCAAGCCGTCCCTAGTGAAGCATCGTGGCTTGTCGAGCATGTCATCCCAGGCTGACAGGCATTGGATCCCCTTTGAATGACACCAATACTTAAGCCAATAGTTGAAATTGGCATTAAGTATTGGTGCATGTATGGTTATGTAATGTGTGTGCTTGCGTATGTGTGTGAGTATCTTGTGTGATTTTTTTTTGTAAGGTAATACACAAGTCTTGGTTTGGGGACAGCAGGGAGCTTTTTCATGTCTGAGTGCTTTCTTCATTAAATCTGCTTTGCATATATTTATCCAAATTAGATACTTCTGGATCAGCAATCTTTTGCTTTTTATTTTATTTTCATGTACGATGCTTTGGTATTTAAATGATTTGCTATTTAAATGAAGGTGTTGACTCACTTTTTTTGCACACTGATGAAGGGTTGATCCCGAAAACATTGTGCTTGCCTAGTTTGCCTCTTTGGTTGGAATAAAGTGGTTTTACTTCATCCCCATGTTTCCATGCTTCGGATTTTTCTAGTTGTTCTTAAAATGGAAAACAGTTTTACTGATTGCTCTGACCTCTGCAAGAAGCGTATCTGGGTTGCAAGCGCTTATAGTGAGTAAACCCTATCTGTCTCCACAGGCACAGGGTTTCTTTAAGAATTTATTCTTTTTTGCCTAAAGTGGTATCCAAGTTTACTTTAAGCCAAACTATCAATCTCACCATTTTGTTTCCTGAACCTAAAAATGAGGTAGAGAGGGTTCACCATGCCATGGATGTCCACACACAACTCTGGTACTATCTTGACAGAACTAAATCTTTCAGATCTTTGGCTCAATTGTTCATTTCTTGTAAAGGTAAGAAGGGATACCCTGTGTCAAAATAGACCATTTCCAAATGGTTGTCTAAGGCTCCTACCTTTTGATATACTCCACTGTGGTAAATCTATACCAGGCAGGGTCAAGGCCCACTTTACAAGGACCTTGTGGCTTCATCTATGGCTTTCTGGAAAGGGTTGGATTCTGGAAGTATTCTGAAAGCTGCTATCTGGTCCCCTGTACATACTTTTACAAAACACTATAAGCTTGATTCCTTCTCTAGTTTAGCTCAGGCTTTGGTGGGACTATTCTCCAGGGGCTCCTCTTTTCCTCTCCTTCCACCTCCCAAAGCAAGCTAGGATAATCTACCCATATAGCAAAGGCTACTGCAACAGTGATTAATATGAAGAACATAGACTAGTTGGGTAACTAAACTTACCATAACAGCAGATGTTCGAATGATCACTGCCGCAGTAGCCATTCCTTTCCTCCATTCCCTTGTTTTTATGCCAAGGTGTGGATATTTATTTCTTGTTGTTCCTAGCATTGTCCTTTCAGGGCTCAGCTTCCCTCTCTCTATTGATAGGAAAGCTCTGAAGGGCTTGGTACCCCAACTTGTCTTTTAGTCAGCTCATCTTGAGCTACCTGGCAGTTTGGGTGCACGGAATGTGCTCTGAAGCTTTGGAAGCTGGCTGGCTGTTATATACTTGGTAGGATATAACCCATATAGCGAAGGGTACTGCAGCAATGATCATTAAAACATCAACTGATATGGTACGTTTACTTACACAACTGTACTTTCTTTTGTATAATTTTGATTAAAACAGTCGTATTTTAAATTGTAACTTGGTTTTACATACATCACTAGAAAGCAAAACCATAATAACCGTTTCCATTATTATTGTCATGCAGTATACATACGTGTTTTCTTTTTAACAATTTTCAATTTCTCCAGCATTGCATAAATTGCTCAATTCATGCTTTCCCTTAAAGTCCCCTCCTCCTCCTTCTCCTGAGCATTATCCAGTATGTATTGTTCTGTCACATTCCATTTATTTTTATGAAATGTGCTCTTTCCCATTTCTAAAGATCCCACCACCAATTATTTTATATTGTTTATTGTAATCAAAACTTACATTATGGTTGGTATAGATTTTGATGTCCACTTTCTAGTAATTATAGATTTTGATTTCCACTTTCTAGTAATTGCTGTTTTGGCAATCAGTAGTACTAAATTAAGGTCTTACTCTGTCTAAGCAAGTCAGATTCTATATGTTATCTCAAAATAATCACTTTCTTTAGTTACTACCATTTGCTGCCCTAATATTCCTGTCAAAGGACTCTGCATGATTTTTTTTAATCTACCAATTCATTCCATTCCCAAGAAGCATGTTCCCAGTTCCTTCACATATTCAACTTTTACTGTCTACCTATGAATGAATCCCTGGAAATGTTCTTGAGGTATAAAAATACATGTGAAGCACTTCCATGAGAAATTCCTAAACCTTTTGGAGTTTGTAGCATACCCGGGGCCCTACTGATTTCCTCCTGTTATCTCTCTCTAAAGTTCCTTTCTGTTCTCTTTTCCCAATCTTTTCTAACCTCCTCTGACTGAGTCTTACAGTTATCATGCAATATTTTATATACCCTAATTAAACCTTTTGTTAAATGCATCTTCCATTCTAGACTCAACTGAAAAGTAAATAAGAGCTGTTTTTTCACTTTGCATTCCCCTATCCATTTATTTTTGCCTACACTCTGTTATCAGTCCCTGATAGGAAACACATAGCTCTCAAACTCTTATTGCAAGAAATCTGGACAAAGACCCAAAAATAGGGACATGTTTTAAATATTGCTGTTATAAATTTAGAAAGTTGCTAGAGTAACAATGTTTCTTTTAACATACATTTTCTGAAGGATTTGAAGTCTGAAACTCAAATGTATGTCATTCTTTAGTGACTTCAATCCTCAGATCATCCCCAGTGATTTGCTAGAAAACCATACATTTTATAAGGAACAGACCAAAAATATGAGCCAAAAAAATCTGGGCATTCTGTGAAAATCTGAACAGTTGCGAGGTATATAAGAAAGGCAATCTTTAACCTTCAGTTCAAACTCTTGCTTTTCTTCATCTCACCCTGTTATCTTTCTCCCCTGAGTTATTTGCACATTTCTTAATTTCCTCCAAGAAATTCCAAACCTCTCTTGCCTATTTGCTTTACTTCTGATTGCAGACATTCCTACTGGTAAACTCTCTTATTTCTCCATTCTTGCACTGGCTTAGTTCTTAGACTACGTTTCGCTCCTTTATGAATATAATATTCTGCCTCCAAAATCCTATTCACCTTTATCTCTTCAACTCCAGCTCCATTTTGTCATCATCTTTCTCCACCTTGATTTATATCCTTCTGCTTGAGTTATGTATACAAGCCTTAAAAGGGTAGATTTAAATATCACGTAACCCTATTCCACTTTGTTCACTGGGGAGAACCAGCTTATCCCAAAGCAAAAGGAATGCACAAGTCCAGACAATAGTGTAGATGAACAGAAAGCTCAGTCGACAAAATGCTAACCTGTCCAGCTCCGCAATAATGATTATTAGCATGGAATTATTCTTCTGTACTACATTTAAGTGTGGAGTCTGCATGTCCTCCCAGCGGTCGAGTGGCCTCCGAAAGACATGTGTGAATGGGCGTGCCTTCACTGAAGGTTGGGCGTCAGGCTGGCAACTCAGCACCATAAAAATCTACTGCCAATCATTAGCGGACCGGAGTTCCGCTGTGGCGACCCCTTACCGGGAAAAGCCGAAAAGACAAACAACTACATTTAAGTTCCAAAACAATTGAGATTTTTCCCCTCAAAACAAGAATGGTAGGAGTATGACTGCATTTTCCTAAAAACTATTTTTCAAGGCTGCTACTTTGTACATGAATGCCAGTGACCTTTTTTTTTTTTTGATTCAACAGGTAAATCCAGATGTCATAAGTCTCTTTGGGGGTGAACCTGAAGAACTGTCTAATCTGATGTTTATCCATGTCACTGTTCCTCATTTCTGGGTCATAGGATCAGACATCTGATCCAAGCCGGCAACTTATCAGACAGATTCTAAGCTCGAGCTCCTACCACTCCCATAGTCCATTGCTGCCCCCTAACCCCTCTGATCTCGTTTGCCGCTGACTGCTTCAGTCATGATTCACTTGGCTCAAATCTCTTCTGGGGATAAGTGCTAATTTTTATACCTTTGTTTTGTGTTTCTCTGTAGATTTTGAATCTTTGTATCAGTCTGCTTAAAGTTTTAGCCTTAATCTTATATTCTCCCCTCCCTTCTAGTTATTCTTATACATTCTTTTAAGCCTTTTGGTGCCATTTCTTTTTCTTTGTTTAAAAAAAAAAAAGAGAGATTTCTCTAGTCTAGGCTTTCCTTACAAAGTACAGGAAAGTACATTTTCCTGCTAATGTTGTAGTTTTGTCTTGTGGTTGTCTCTGCTGGTTTTTGACTTTGGCATGGCCTCCTGAGTAATGGTTTTGGTGTTTTTTGGGCTTTGGTGCTTGGTTTGTTTTCTCATGATGTCTGACAAGCCAGCAGGTGTGGTCAGGAGTGCCTCTATTGTTTGGGTGCTGACCACCTGGAGGTTGAATGTGACATTTGTGCCATGTTCAACCCCAGGGCCTTGGTCGAGCACCACAATAAATTTATTGTTGAAAGGCTTGGTTGGGGGGGGGGTCTGTTGGCGTAGTCTCCAACCAAGCCAGGTCCCTCTGACCATAAGAGGCTCCTTCTGTCTTGGGGTACTCTTCCTTAAAGAAACCTAGGCTGTTGGATACTAGCTCCTTGAGTCCGACTCCAGCCTCTGAGGTGTTGGATACAATGACCTTGTATATATCCTAGATCCTGTTAGTCTACCTCCAGATCCAAGGCCCTCACTTGGAGGGCTTAGGATCTGACCAAGACTAGACCTACCATAGATCTGATCTCCTTAGATCAGAGGCATTCAGGTTCTAAATGCTTAGATCCAAGGTGGATGGATCCAGGACCCGTGTCGGATCCCACCATCTTAATTGGGGACTCTCCTTCGGGTTCTAGTATGGGGCAGCCTTTTGCAGCTCCCAGGCACAGAAGCCATGAAGGTCCTTGATGTCAAGACACACATCCCTAGCTAGGTCTTCTGCCTCATTTAGATCTTCCAGGAGGTTGCCCCCTTGTGACATGGACAGGATGATGATGATGATGTCCTTCCTTAAGGTGCAAATTGAGTTGGGGCTTCATGCGTCCCTTGCCCATCTGGCTAGGAGTCCTTCCCCTGCTCCTACTCTTCAATCTCCTCATCCAACCAAGGTGGTTTCAGACTTCCAGGCCCTGGGAGAGCGGTGAGGAGGTGACTGGGATTTCAAGAGTCCACTTTGTCTCTACCCCATCCGAGTTGGTTCTGCTCTTCCTCCCTCAGAGCAGACGGGGTCCTGGGCCTGACAAGTTGCTCCAGAGTCCTTGGGCGAGGGTTCCATTCCAGTCTTTTCAGACTGGTCTCTGCCTTTCGGTGCTTCGGCTCTTGACAGCTCGGCGACAGTATTATCTGGGGGTCTTCTTGAGGTGTGGCATGCTCTGTTCCCTCTTCTCGGGTGCTCTTGCCCACCGGCAATAGGGAAGGAGCATCATCCAACCCTTCAGTTCTCTGGGTAGTAGATAGTATCTTCTCCCCTGCTAGAGATGCTTCCCCTGCTATCCAGATTCCTTCCCAGCCCCTGAGAGCAGACCATCCTCATTATGCTTCTGGTCAGTCCTCCTGAACTAACTTTCAGGTGGGAGTTGCTACACTTGGAGTTCCTCACTCTTCTGAGTCCTCCTTTGAGCCACTCTCCAAGCAGGTGCCTCAGAAGAGATCATGCAAGAGGAGGCACCCAGACTCCCCGGTGTCTTTCACTGAAGATATGGACCTTGATGAAGGGGACAGGTCTTCCAGATCTCTGCTCAAAGTTATCTCCTTTGTGGACATCCTGGAGATTCTCAAATTGAAGGGAAGATGGTCTTCCCAACCCTGTCCTCCAAGGAGCCTGTAGTACTGAAAGACCATCTACCACCTGGGTTCCCCCTCTTGATGTGCTGCCCAACTGTCCTGCCCTGGAGGCAGTCAGGCGTCATTTGTCACTGCAACCTTTGGCCTGGGCAAACATTATAACAGATCATTGGGTGCTAAGCATTATTTCCAGAGGCTATTTCATTCCCTTTTCCCACCCACCCCAAAAATTCATAAAACTTCTTCATGATGCACCACGCTGTCAGAGGGAGTTAGCTCAGCAATAAGTGCTCAAGCTTCTTCAGAATTGAGCCATCCAAGAGATCCCCCAAGGATAATAAGGATCCAGAACTTACTCTTGCTTCTTTTTGGTGCTGAAGTCCAGTTCTGGACTTAAGCGAATTAAACCTCTCCACCAAGAAGTTCAAGTTCTGGATGGTCACTCTTCAGTCCATTAGGCATCTTCTGCACAAGGAAGACTGGATGTGCTGTTCATCTCCAGGATGCGTACTATCACTTAAGAATAGACAGGTGCTCCAGGAAACATCTCTGCTTTTGCATAGGGGCCGATCATTACCAATTCAGGACCCTGTCCTTTGGTCTCACCACAGCCCCTCCCTGGTGTTCACCAAGTGCATGGCAGTGGTGGCAGCTCATCTGAGACTGCAGGGATTCCAGGTGTTTCCTTACCTTGATGATTGGCTCCTCACAGCTCCCACCAAGCATCGACTGGTCATAGCCACTAAGTACATTCCTTGCCTGTTTGACCAACTAGGAAGTACCATGAAAACACACCAAGTTGAATCTGATTCTGTCCCAAAACTTGGAGTTTATTGGCAACCAGATAGATACTGTCTCAGAGATTGCAGCATTACCTCTCAGGTGGGTATAACTAATCAGATGTCAAGTTTAGTGCCTTCTAGATCTGTCTGATCCTCAGGTCCACTTCATTCTCAGGGCCATAAAGTCAATGGCAGCGGCAATCTATCTGGTGCCTTTAGCCAGGTTTTACATGAGAGTTCTACAGTGCACTGTAGTGGTCCAGTGGTCTTCTCTGTCTCTCTGGTGACTGCTTCTATCCACCTCACTCCAGTCTGCAGCCATTATCTTCATTGGTGGATTCAATCTCCCGATCTCGTGTGCAGACCCTTTTCTCGTCCTCCCAACCCCAGTGCCACTGTGACCATGGACACTTCCCTACTGGGGTGGGGGGGGGCATTGCCAGGAAAGAGGGTCCAAGGTACATGGTCCTGTGCAGAAACCAAACTGCACATAAATGCACTGGAGATGAGCAGCTCTTCTTGAGTTGTAAGCCTTTCAGGACTGCCTCCCTCTGGGTACCTTTGCAGTGCACATGGACAACATGGCAGCTGAGTGATGCATCAACAAACAAGGGGACACATGTTCTTATCTGCTTTGTCGCAAGACCATAAGAGTGTGGGAATGGGCAATACCATCAGGGCACTTTCTCCTTGCAATGCACATTGCTGAGGAGACCAGCATGCTAGCAAACAAGCTCAGCAGGTCTATCTTGAATCCTCATGAGTGGTGACTCAATCCTTCAGTGGCGAGAGAGATCTTCCTTTGCTGGGGTCATCCAAGCTGCATTCTGTTTGCTTCCCCTCTCAATAAAAACTGCAGCCAGTACTTCACCCAGATTTCCCAGGGGTGCTCTAGTTCATGATTGGTGTCCAGGTCTCCTTTATGCTTACCCTCCTATGCCTCTCATTCCCAGACTGCTTTAGAAAGATTGATGCCTCAAGGCTCCCTTGATCCTCATCACCCCCTTCTGGCCTCTGTGGTTCCCCTGTCTCATCCGAAGTACCCTCCCTGTGTATACTAGATCCCCATCTGGATAGGATTTATCACTCCTGTCATCTTCCGATCCCAAACTTCAGACTCTTCAAATGACTTGAGTGGTTTGTCCACTTCCCATAGTTCTAAACTGGTCTAGGTTTGCCTCTCCTGTCAGAAATATTATTCTGGCCTCTCAGAAGTCATCCACAGAAAGGTCTATGGTAGCAAATGGAAAAGATTCTCTACCTGGGAAAAGCGTTTTAATCTGGATCCTTTTTTGGCTCCCATTCCAGATATCTTATTATTCTTGTCTTCTGTCTTTCAGGATGGAGCTAGTTTCTCAATTATTAAGCTGCAGCTGACGGCCATTTCTAATTTCCTTGCTTGCGAGGAACCTGCCTCTTCTTCTCTCCTTTGTAAGGCCTTTTTGAAAGGTGTTTTCCTGCTTAGGCCTCCTATTAAAGATCCTTTTCCTCCTTGGGGCATTTCCTTTGTGCTGCCTTCGAACATGCTGCAACTTGTGATATTAAGTTTCTATCATGGAAGACTGCTTTTTTGGTGGCTATAACATCAGCAAGATGAGTTTCTGAATTGCAGGCCGTCTCTATTAAGCCTCCATACACCATTTTTCGTAGAGACAGAATGGCTTTCGGGACAAATCCCTCCTTCATGCCCAAGGTGGCCACTGAAGCAGATTTGAATCAATCCTTTCAGTTGCCAGTTTTCTTCCCCATCTACTCCAATAAAGGAGAATATTTGCTGCACACACTTGATGTACACAGACAACTACGATTCTGTTTAGACAGGGCAAACAGCTTTTGCAAATCTGACCAGTTGTTTGTGGCCTTTTCTCTTAACAGACAGGGTCGGACAGCATCTAAGATTACTATATCTCATTGAATTTTCAAATGTACTTCTACGGTTTATTCTTCTAAGGGTTTGTCCTTACCAGGACCTGTCGGAGCTCATTCCACTAAATCTGTGGCTAGGTCAGCTGCCAATTTGGCCCAAAATTCTTTAGATGAGATTTGTGCTGCAGCCACCTGGTCTACTCCTCACACTTTTGTTACTCATTACAAGCTCAACGTAGTTTCCAGGAACAGGGCTTCCTTTGGCTCCACAGTTCTTCGGCATGTCCTTCCATGAGCCCACCCAGGATTATATCATAGCTCGGAAACACTGACCCAGAAGTGAGGAATAGTGACATGGATAACATCAGATAGAGTTATGTACTTAACATAACTTAGCATCTGTGTTATCCTATGTCACTGTTCATCACTATCCCTCCTTCCTTCCTTCCCCCATCCTGTGGGACCTAGAGGAAGTGGAGATGTCCTATCTGGTGGTTCACGTCTACTCTGGCTGTCTTTTAGCTCCTGGGCAAACTCGATCTGAGGGGTTAGGGGGCAACAAGGGACTATGGGAGTGGGAGGAACTTGAGCCTAGGATCTGTTTGATAAGTTGCTGGTTCGGATCTGATGTCAGCTCCTACAACCCAGAAGTGATGAATAGTGATATAGGATAACAGAGATGCTTAGTTATGGTAAGTACATAACTCTTTATTTAAATTACTTTCTCAGAGCAACACAGTAGACATTTGGAGACTGAGGGACTCAAAATCAAAAACACATGACTAGAGGATGAAGCTCATTGGCAGCTCATAGCCTTAATCTTCTGCACTGAACTGCATATTTAACTTACAACAAAAATGAACTCTGAAACATATAATTATTAGCTGACCAGGAAGCAGTATTCTTTTTTTATGTAGAAGTTCTCTCTTCTAGCCTGTTTTGGTCCATTTAAATATTTTAGCAACCCTTCATATTCTGTAAACAAAGTGCTGCTTAGACAAGGGTATATGTAAGCAACATGATGGAATGTGAATGAACTGGGTGCTACTGATATTTCAAAAACTGCACTTGCACTTAGTACTAATTGTATCAATTCTCTGAAATCAGACAGTCCTTTACTTGAGAGTTAATTTACTGTTAGTCATTTGACTCTTTGCCAAGTATACTGCAGAAGAGGTACGTTTGATTTTTAAAGTATAACAAAATTAAACCTCTGGTTACTATTGATGACACTGAATTGTTAATTGGTTCTTAGGTTAATACAAAATAAAATGCCCATGTGGGCATCTGAGAATCAAACCCTGCATCTGTAAGATAAACACCTTAACCATTATGTTAACTAAAAATTCACTGCCAAGGACTAAGTCACGACACTTCTTACAAAATATAAACTCCAGTAACAAAACGTAGTGGTGACAAGACGCGGCAAAAGGCTATCAAATAATGTTTGTTGAAATAAAAATGTGTATTTAAATAAAAATCAAACACAGTAAATGCTTTTGCATGGGTCAGCCATGCTTCATCAGACTTTAAAGCAAACTAAATCAACTGCTATTTAAATAAGAACCAAGTGACACACTTAATAATAAAAAGTTGTCATAGCAACTGATTGATACTTCAATTAATCACAAATTAGCACTTACATAAAAAAATGTATACAAATCCAATAGCGTCACGATATCATATAAACCTCTCATATAAGACTCTCCCACTCATTATATTGTCATCTAAACATAATAATTTAAAACATTGTGAACAGCAACAGTGGTCCCTCTCCACAAAGGTGGTGCCTCAACGGATCCTGGAAACTATCGCCCCATAAGCCTGACTAGCTTGGTCTGCAAAGCTATGGAAAGGATCATCATGAACCTCATAAATAAAGATATTTGGGACCTACAGACACTGGATCCTACCCAGTTCGGCTTTGTTAAGGTCAGATCCTGCCTCTTAAACCTGGTTGATTTCTTTGAAACAGTCACCAAGGCCATTGACGAGGGGAAGGTGGTCCACACAGCCTACCTGGACCTCGCAAAAGCCTTCGATACAATACTCCACTCAGGCATTATAGATAAGCTCACCATCTTAAATATAAACCCCTATGTCACTAGATGGGTTGCAAACTGGCTCAAGGACAGAACCCACATGGTTAGAATTGCTGGAGCCATGTCAGATTCCAAACCAGTTACAAGTGGCGTCCCACAAGGCTCAGTCCTGGGACCTTTCTTGTTCGGTATATATTTCTCGGAGGTACAGGCCAGCATGGAATGACTGTGGCTGACCAAGTTCGCAGATGACTGCAAACTGGGCGCCATAATTGACTCTCCATCCTCCAAAAGGGCCTCATAGAAACAGACAACTGGTGCCAGAGCCATGGCCTCATGCTAAACGCCAAAAAGTGTATAGTCATCCCCTTTGGCAAAAACAAAGTGCCCACAAATTACCACATAAGTGGTAATCCATTAAGTACAGAAGAAGTAATTAGGGACCTGGGGACCCAAGTTGATAGCAATCTCTCATTTGGCAACCACATGGCCAAAGTGGTTAGAAAAACATTTTATATAGCCCACCTAATCATGAAGGGATTCACATCTAGATCAGGGGAGGTCATCGTGCCTCTTTACTCATCCCTCATCAGGCCCATAATTGAGTACAATGCCCCTTTTGGGATGTACCTTACCAGACACCTGCAGCAACTGGAAAGACCCCAAAAGTCCCTCACCAAGAGGATCAAAGGGCTCAAACAGATGCCATATGCTGCCCGGTTAAAGGAACTCCAGCTCTACTTAGTGGCATACCGCCTGCTCAGAGGTGATCTGTGTCTGACGTATAAAGCCATGTCCAACCCAGAATTAATGGACATGCTGCACCTCAGAAAATCCAAATCCCATCGAGCTTACGCACTCGAGAGACTTGAACCTCAGCACTGAAATAAATAGGACATGCTAGAGGGACAGATTCATAACCCAGAGGCTCCCTTCACTCTGGAATAAAATCCCAGTCCAGGTTAGGCAGAGTCCCTCATTGACTCTCTTCAAGAGGAATCTTGATGAGTGGATGGGAGATCATAGGTTTACCTAGGGTATCACTTCTGTGTCACTGTTAGACAGAGGCACAGTATACTAACCTCGAAAAAGGGCATAGCAAAATTAATTTAAAATGGGTGGCGAAAGCCAAACACACTCTGGCTAGGCTTATAAATGCCCTAGGGCAGATAGCCTAGTATGAACCTATGAACATTTAAAATAACTCCCTTTTCCATGATCAGTGAAAACAGCATCAATAAAATAAATGCACAGTACCTAGAACAATGACTGGCGAATTGGTTATAAAGATCATCGCAAATCATTGTTATGAAAAAAATCTCAATATCTAACTTACCAAAGAATTTTTGTAAGACCCAATAATGTTTTTGACCGTTTTAGTAATGAGTAAATAATAGTAATTATTGAGTAAGTCACTTGGTTCTTATTTAAATAGCAGTTGATTTAGTTTTAAAGTCTGAAGCATGGTTGACCCATGCAAAAGCACTTACAGTATTTGATTTTTATTTCAATAAACGTTTTTATTTCAACAAACTTTATTATTTGATAGCCTTTTGCCTTGTCTTGTTGCCACTATGTTTTGTTACTGGACCTTACCCATTATGCCACATTGCCAACCAAACTGTGTGTTTGATGTTATTGAAGTCTATTTGGTAAGGCCTATTCTGCATTTGTATAATCATTCTGTATCACAGAGAGCGTTTCCAGACAAGATGAGGATGGTCTTTATCCTGGTACTTATAAAAAATTCTAGAGATCAAATTTCTAGTTTTAGTCCCAGTTCTGTGTTCACCCAAATTACTTAATGTTTTTGAAAAATACATATCTGATCATATAATTGATTATTTAGAGTCTCATCAACTATTGTGTTTTCATCTTGAGTTTAGGAGATGCCACTCTACATCTACTGCAAAGAGTGTGATGCTTGATTAGATCTCTAGACTTGTGACCTGCTGAAAGTAGGATACGGCATATTTGTTGATGTATCTAAACCATGCTTTTTTATCTTGAAATAATCTGTTGTTTGGACCATTAAGGAATATGCAGTGATGTAGCAGAATGGAGTTTAGCCTAGCTTTCTATTAGAGAATGTTGAACCAGCGTATGTCCCTACACTTCTAGGTGTTTGACGGCTCATGGTGTGGTACCCTCAGAATCCTTACTGAGTCCATTATTCTTTCTTATTATTATGAATACTCTCTGAGATATATATTTATATAGAAACTGTTAGTATGTATAGATGCCATTTATTTTATTTTCAGATCATATTCAAAAGCTGGTGGATCAGGAGAAAGATTTCTGTAAATAGGTTTGGGATGAGAAACACAGTGTACAGATAGTTCAAATACCAAAGTAATGTCAAGAACTCATAAATAATTTATAGCACTGATTATTTCTTCCTTGGCCTTACCCTATATATTCTAAAAATGTTTGAAATACATGCTGACAAGTTATGCAGTAATCTGTTGAAATGGTTAGCACAAATGTATGGAGGCTCCAGGAAACTTACTCTTAATATTAAGACATCATTGGGTAGAATCTTGTTGCTGTTAGTATTTGAAAAAATACTTGTTTTTTATTCCAGATGTGGGAAATGGTAGATTATTAAGAGAGCTTGGAATCGGGTGTAGCCCCACTCCGTTCACCTGCCACTCCGGGCTCACTTTGCTGCCATACCCTACACCCATTCCCACCCATCCCCTCTTTCATTTCATTTTATACTCTCCTTGGCACTCCCATTTACTCCCATACCCACCTAATTACCCGTTGGCCACTAGTACCCACCTTCATAATCACTTATCTTCTACTTTACTTTCTCCTTTCTCTTTCTAATATGTTCATATTCTTATTCCTACTTCATTTTGCACCCCACAATGTCTTCCTTCACCTTGTCCCTGAAATACCTGCTCCCTTTTACCACAGCTCTGCTATTCTTCAGTAATCTCACAGCACTAAGCCCATATTCCTTAACTTTTACTCTCAACCTAACACCGCCATGATCAAATTCCAGTGAACACTACTACTCTTTCATCACTCCCAGCCTTTACTACTTATCTTCTCATCTTTGCAGCAAACCCCTTGTCCTCATTACTAACAACACTTTACACTACAAACACAATTGCCTTGCACAGTTTCCTCTAATCTTTTTCTCCAAGCTAAAAAATACTTTCAACAAATTTTTGATTGTTCTTCTCCTCCCTTATATGTTCAGGTGACATCCACCCCAACCTAGGTCCATCCTCCTCTAAAAGCCTCTACTTAACCACCATTAATTTTCAAAGCATCTGTAACAAAGCCTCCAAATTTCATGTCGGGTAACCCAAAACAGAACACATATCGTAGCTGCTACAGAAACCTGGCTGAAACCACACATCCAAGACTCTGAATTCCTCCCCATAACTACAATGTAATCAGGTCAGACAGACGACACGAAAAAGGAAGTTGTGTGATCTTAATTTATCCAAACACCCTTAACATATCCTCCTTTCCTAATTCCATTCCTCACTTCCACAATGCTGAAATTTTAATCTCATTCCTCGACATTAACAATTCGAAAAAACTTTGTATTATAGTCATTTATCTTCCACCAGGGAATAACATTTCAGCATTAGAAGATATTCTTTCCTGGATTTCCCACACCATAAAACACAAAACTATCCTATTAGGTGATATGAATATTGGGTCTATATTATAACAGCGAAGTTGCAAAACTTCAAATGTTACAATATCGAACCCACTATATTGGAGGCTGAAAATAGCGAAGCTGTGGAACATCGAATTCTTACCTAGGGCAAGATTTCGGTGGGCCGTTCGATGGCTTCGCTATTTCCTCCACTGTGGTGCGATAGTTATGGACCTTAGGGTGAGGGTGTGGGTTAAGGTAAGTAGATAGGTAGGAATGTATGTATGGTTTAGTGTAGGGTTAGAAGTAGGGTTTTGTTAAGTGTATGTGTGTGTATTATTTAGTTTGTTTGTGTATAGCTCCTTTGGGTAAGTGTGCGATAGTTACAGACCTTAGGGTTAGGGTGCGGGTTAAGGTTAGTGGATAGATAGGAATGTATGTACAGTTTAGTGTAGGGTTAGAAGTAGTGTTTTGTTAAGTGTATGTGTGTGGGGATGCACAAGCCAGTGCATTTCTTTGTGCTGGTCCCAAGTCCGGATAAATGGGGAGTGTTGCGTCAGGAAGGGCATCTGGCATAAAACTTTGCCAAAACATTCATGCGGACAGCAGTAAATATTTACATACCAGATCGGTCGAGGCCCAGCTTAACAACGACCGCCACCAGTACTGTTAGCCAACAGGGTGCTGGTGGAAATTGGGCTACTGTTTGCCGAAGGAGGAGAAGAGGGAGAAGGCATGGTCGAAGGCTGGAAGAGAGGAGAAAGGCTACGACTGTGGTAGTGAGGGTCGGAACTTTGAATGTTGGCAGTATGACTGGTATAGGGAGAGAGCTAGCCAATATGATGGACAGAAGGAAGGTTGGTATATTGTGTGTGCAAGAGACCAGATGGAAGGGGAGTAAGGCTAGGTGTATCGAAGGTGGGTTCAAATTGTTTTATCATGGTGTGGATGGGAGGAGAAATGGTGTAGGAGTTATCCTGAAGGAACAGTATGCTAAGAGTGTTTTGGAGGTGAAAAGAGTGACGGACAGAGTGATTTTTATGAAGCTGGAAATTGATGGTGTAATGATGAATGTTGTTAGTGCATATGCTCCACAAGTTGGGTGTGCGATGGATGAGAAAGAAACATTTTGGAGTGAGTTGGATGAAGTGGTGATGACTGTACCCAAGGGTGAGAGAGTGGTGATTGGAGCAGATTTCAATGGGCATGTTGGTGAAGGGAACAGAGGGGATGAGGAAGTGATGGGTAGGTATGGTGTTAAGCAAAGGAATGCAGAAGGTTAGATGGTAGTGGATTTTGCGAAAAGGATGGACATGGCTGTGGTGAATATGTATTTTAACAAGAGGGGGGAGCATAAGGTGACATACAAGAGTGGAGGAAGATATGCACACAGGTGGATTATATCTTATGTAGGAGGGCCAGTTTGAAGGAGATTGGAGACTGTAAAGTGGTGACCGGGGAAAGTGTTGTTAGGCAGCATAGGATGGTGGTTTGTAGGCTGACGTTGGTGAGCAAGAAGAGGAGGAGGAGTGTAAGGGCAGCACCAAGGATCAAATGGTGGAAATTGAAAAAAGTTAATTGTGAAGTGGAGTTCAGGGAAGAGTTAAGACAGGCACTGGGTGGCAGTGAAGAGTTACCAAATAGCTGGATAACTACAGCAGAGCTAGTAAGAGAGACTGCTAGAAAGGTGCTTGGGATGACATCTGGACAGAGGAAGGACGACAAGGAGACATGGTGGTGGAATGAGGATGTACAGGAGAGTATACAGAGAAAGAGGGTGGCAAAGAAGAAGTGGGATTGTCAGAGAGATGAAGAAAGTAAACAGGAGTATAAGAGATGAGGTGCATGGCAGAGAGAGAGGTGGCTAAGGATAAGGCATGTGAAGAGTTATATGAAAGGTTGGACACTAAAGAGGGAGAAAAGGACCTGTACCGATTGGCTAGACACAGGGACCGAGCTAGTAAAGATGCGAAGCAGATAAGGGTGATAAAGGATAATGAGGGAAACATACTGACAAGCGAGGAGAGTGTGTTGAGCAGATGGAAAGAGTACTTTGAGGGGTTGATGAATGAAGAGAATGAGAGGGAGAGAAGGTTGGATGATTTGGGGATAGTGAATCATGAAGTGCAATGGATTAGCAAGGAGGAACTAAGGATAGCTATGAACAGGATGAAGAATAGAAAAGGCTGTTGGTCAAGATGACATACCTGTGGAAGCATGGAGGTGTTTAGGTGAAATGGCAGTGGAGTTTCTAACCAGATTGTTTAATGAAATCTTGGAAAGTGAGAGGATGCCTGAGGAATGGAGAAAGTGTGTTTTGGTACAGATTTTTAAGAATAAGGGTGATGTGCAGAGCTGTAGTAACTACAGAGGGATTAAATTGATCAGTCACAGCATGAAGTTATGGGAAAGAGTAGTGGAAGCTAGGTTAAGAAGAGATGTGATGATTAGTGATCAGCAGTTTCATGCCGGGAAAGGGCACTACAGATGTGATGTTTGCTGTGAGAGTGTTGATGGAGAAGTACAGAGAAGGTCTGGAGGAGTTGCATTGTGTTTTTGTAGACTTAGAGAAAGCATATGACCGGGTGCCTAGAGAGGAGTTGTGGTATTGGATGAGGAAATCGGGAGTGTCAGAGATGTATGTAAGAGTGGTACAGGATATGTACGAGGGTAGTGTGACAGTGGTGAGGTCTGCGGTGGGAGTGATGGATGCGTTTAAGGTGGAGGTGGGATTACATCAAGGATCACCTCTGAGCCCTTTCTTATTTGCAATGTTGATGGACAGGTTGACAGACGAGATCAGACAGGAGTCCTCGTGGACTATGATGTTTGCAGATGACTTTGTGATCTGTTGTGAGAGTAGGGAACAGGTGGAGGAGACCCTGGAGAGATGGAGATATGCTCTAGAGAGAAGAGGAATGAAGGTCAGCAGGACTAAGAATATATGTGTGTGTGGATGAGAGGGAGGATAGAGGAATTGTGATGATGCAAGGAGTAGAGGTGGCGAAGGTAGATAAGTTTAAATACTTGGGATCAATAGTTCAGAGTAATGGTGAGTGTGGAAGAGAGGTGAAGAAGAGAGTACAGGCAGGATGGATTGGGTGGAGAAGATTGTCAGGAGTGATTTGTGACAGAGGAGTACCAGTAAGAGTGAAAGGGAAGGTCTACAAGAGGGTAGTGAGACCAGCTATATTATATGGGTCGGAGACAGTGGCATTTACAAAAAGGCAGGAGTTAGAGCTGGATGTGGCAGAGTTAAAGATAAGATTTGCACTGGGTGTGACGAGGGTGGACAGGATTAGGAATAAGTATATTAGAGGGTCAGCCCAGGTTGGAAGGTTTGGAGATGAAAGCCAGGGAGGCAAGATTACATTGGTTTGGACATGTGCTGAGGAGGGATGCTGAGTATATTGGGAAAAAGATGCTAAGGATGAAACCACCAGGTAACAGGAAAAGAAGACTTAAGATGAGGTTTATGGATATGGTGAGAGAGGACATGCAGGTGGTTGGTGTGACAGAGCAAGATGCAGAGGACAGGAAGAAATGGAAACGGATGATCCACTGTGGCGACCCCTAACGGGAACAGCCGAAAGAAGATGATGATGTGTGTGAATTATTTATTTTGGTGTGCTTGTGTTGTCTGTATGTTTCTCGGAACAGCAAATTTTTTTCTTGGGAAAAAAATTGCTATTCTGTGTGTTCGATGTTATCACATTTCGAAATTCCATGTTCAAGCTTATGGTGTTCGATATTTTGGAATTTTGATTATGTGATATAGACCCGAATATTGACTGAGTGGCTTCTTCCTCCATCCAATCTCCTATTAGCATAAATCTATTCCCATTTACTCAATTAATTCTACTACTAGATATAACTTCAAAACCAACAAAGCTCAGTTCTAGACTGGATCCTGGTCTCAGATCCCTCCAAATATCCATTTGCTAGCACTTTAGCAAATTCCTTTAGTGAACATCTCCCAGCCTACACCATTCGCAACTGCGCATCTTTTTCAAAAGCATATAACATTAGAGTTACACAAAACCTATTGAAATTCTGCCCAATTCAATACTATCCTAAGTAACTACAACTGGAACTGCCTTAAAATCCTGCCACTAGATGATGCCCTCCTTTACTTCACTAACACCTTTCTAAGCATTCTCCATAGCATGGTACCTACTAGATCCATTAGAATTAAATCCTGCCATGCTCCTTGGCTATCTAAATCTACCAAAGAAACCATGAAAGCTAGGGACAAAGCCTAGAAGCATTGGGTCATTTCTGACCAACCTTCCAACCTTATCCAATATAAACAACTTTTCAACCTTGCTGAAAAACATATTCGCAAAGACAAACAGCAATACTTCTGGAACTTAACTAAATAGGAAGACTAACCCTCAACTCTTCTGGTCTACTGTCAACCATCTCCTTTAGCCAGGCACAAAATGCAATCCCTGTCCTTACCCTAATATGCCACCTGATCTTATTGCCTCCAAATTTAACTCCTATTTCATTGACGCTATAATTAATCTTGCAGCCACCTTCTCCTCCCCTCTAGCAAGTAATCTTCACCCTAAGCCCTCCCCGTCTTCTCATCCACCTCACACTTTCTTGACCCTAGACAAATCCATGCAAAACTGTAGCAAACACCCCTCCAACTTGCATTTAATCTCTCCCCTTTCCCCACTTCCTCTATATAAAAAAAACCTCTTGCTATAATTAAAACCCTTCTCCAATTCAGCTGACTGTATTCCTTCCGAATTCCTTAAGATCGCTGCTGATGCTATAGCCTGTCCTATCAGCATTCTAATCAATAGATCTATCCAAGAATCATATGTTCCCTCTCTTTTTGAAAAAAGCTATTATCCTACCTCTCCATAAAGGTGGCCTTTCCTCCGATACCTCAAACCTCTGACTCATTGCTCTTCTATCCCCCATATCTAAAATTCTTAAAAAAATGTGTCCAAAAAACAACTAGTCTACTACCTGCAAAACAACAGCATCCTCTCCCCAACCCATTATGGATTCCGTCCCGGGCACAGTACTTCTACTGCACTAATATCCTTCTTAGACACCATTAATAAAATTTTTGACTCTGGCTTTATAGCATCTGTTCTTTCTAGATTTATCTAAATTATCTAAAGCATTTGACACCATATCCCACACTGTCCTCCTCTTTCAACTCTCTTCCATAGGTCTTTCATCCCAGTCTTTTAACTGGTTTAGAAGCCATCTCTCTGATAGAGTGTTGCCATTTTATGGTATATTACCTATCTCTCCGTACATCCATAACCCTACAGGTGTCCCACAAGGCTTAATCCTAGGTCTCCTCCTGTTCAACATATTCATAAACAACCTTCAGCAAGCTATACCACATAACTCCTTAGTCCAGTATGCAGATGACTCAACTATAGTCTGCTCTGAACCTAACCCCAGTATCCTACAACAAATGACCCAAACAGCTTTCTCTAGTGTTGAATCTTGTCTCCACAGAAATCATCTCTCCTTAAATGCCAAAAAACTAAACTTATGTTATTTACTCCCAAGAAGAACACTGCTATCAATAGACCAGACTGTAACATTCTCTCACTGAACTCAATAAAAATTGAACTTGTAGCTAGTGCCAAACTTTTAGGAGTCATAATAGACAATCTAAAATTTGATTTAGACATGCAATCCAACATCTCAAAAACCCACAAAAAACTAGGGCTTCCTTATAGGCACAATAAGTTTCTATCCCCACCAAAAAAACAAGCCTTAGCCCTCTCTTATCTACTTTCTTCTTTAACATACCGTGCACCCTTATAAATTGACTTGTAGTCCTCCGGGAAACAAAAACTAGAGTCTTGCTACAATAAAACTGTCAAATTTGCTTCAAACTGTCATCATTCTACCCATCACTGTATATCCTTAAGAAAGCTCCAATGGCTTGAATTCCCACATTACCTACTACTCCTTCAACTTTCAACCTTTCATAAACTAATTTACAAACGAGACTGCCCTGCACTCAGCTCCTTATTTTCCCTTTACTCCCCAACCAGGGCATTACGATCAGAAAATCAAAACCTACTACAAATTCACAAACCTAACCTGAGTCATCGCTAGATCCTGGAACAATCTCCCCTCCCATGTTCGTTCTGAACAACATCACTTCAAATTCAAAACTGGCCCTACACAGGCACCTGCTGTCCAATTGGATCTGCAGCTGCCCTACCCAGATTAATGCTATCACTTAACTCCCTTTGCCCAGACCTAGTATTGCCTTTTCTTAACTATCTAACCTTCATAACTCCACATTCTTGCACTAGAATTATCCCTTTCATTATATTGACTGTCACCAGATCATTTATAATTTACATTAAGCATACCACCTACTGACTATAACCTTATAAAGCTTCTGTCTACTTGTATTTTCTTTTCCTTTTCTTATATTTTCTCTGTACTCAATATTTGATATAGAACCTTCAGCTGTACCATTCTCTAACTTGTCAACCCTGCTTAATTCAACCTAATTTTCCTGATACTTTTATTATTGTTTGGATCTGCTTATTTTGTCATTTTTTATATCAACTATTTTTCCATTCTTGTATTGTACTGATTTTTGTAAACATTGTAACTTACTTGTCGTTGTGCATTGGAGCTTTTCTCCCCGGGCCTCCACTGACAGTGGACTCATTTTAGCCCAGTGGACTTTCCCGGTAAACAAATGTCAATAAGAAATACCTATTTTTTCATGCAGTTCTCCATTTCATGTCCAGTGCTACTTTGGGTGTAGTTGGCTAGTAAACCATATAAAGCTATAGTTAGGCAACAGACAAACATTGCATGCTATGTCTTCACGTCAGTGAAGACAATGCAGGGTTGTTTACTCTCATCTGACTAATGAACCAATTACTCACCTGAGCTGAGGAGGCTTTTGAAAATATTTGCTGAGGTATATGCTAGAGAAGCAAAACTGTTTAAGTTGCATTACATTTTAAAACATATTTATCTAAAATACTTTGTGCACATGCATACACAAATTAGTGAATTACACGGTTATTAATGTTTATAAAAAGCTCTGCATTATGTGCCTGATGTGTAGTTTGACAACAAATCAAAAGCCCGTATGGAAGAAAAACAAAAATATTTCTGTGTTGGCTTGGGTGCAGACACATTCATTGGGTGGAGCTGTAGTGAGCAGTATGCAAATAGATCAAAAGCTCTAATAGAACTTCCAGTACAAATAATTGCCATTAATTATTTCATTGCAAAAAGTGGTGGATGAAATTGAAGAGGCATATGTACCAGGTGAATAAGGGTAATAGTGTCATACTATGGAGCTTGAATGGTCAACATAAAACATGCTGCTTTATGAAATGCAGCTCCTAAGACTGGTCGGCAGATTCTGAACACATGTTAAAGGATTTTCTACAGAAATAAGCTCAATGTCACAGTGTCATTTCTCAAAGTAGTAGATGGAAGCAACACATTGCTGCACATGGTATAATTGTAATGAGCAGTATGCAAATAGGTCAACACTTCTAATAGTGCTTTTAACACAGATGAGCAAAATTAAGAATGTAATTGTAGAAAACAGTAGATGAAATTCAATTATTTGTAATACCTAATCAGGTTGGTGGTTTCATGCAACAGTGCTGAATAATCAACATGTGACATATTGCTGTATATGGTGCAACTGTTGCAAGCAGTTTGCAGATGATGAACAGCTTTTCTGACACAGGTAGGCACAACATCATATGGTTATTGTGTAAAATCGTACATATTGCTATGAAGAGTTGAATGGTAGTACCACATTAGTCTGAATGCATGTATGTTTTTGCTGGTCCTGAGCAGTACGTTTGAGTAAAGACAGTTCGGTAGAAAGGCAGTCTAAAAAGATAATCATGGATTGTAGTACATTGCTGCTATGGTGGGGGTATGGGCTTATAGAGTTAGAGATTATTTAATTTTTTTTCTTGCAAAGTATCAGAAGACAGTTGATTATTGCATAAAGAAGTAGAATGCTAACATTGCAATGAAGTGGGTGTGTAAACAACCTTGTTACTTTTTTGTTTTGTTTTGTTTTGCTTTCTGTAGCAATACCAGTGCACAGATATGTATCCTGTTACTTCATATGGTAGAGCATTTTTTGAACCATTTACCGAGGGGGTGGAGGAGGATTGAATCCTAACCCTCATTTACTCAAATTCCCTCTGCTGGGGATTGGAGTTCTTCCACAGGACATCACTGTCGACGAACTGGACTAGCAGTGATGCCCCTTTTTGGGAAAATTTCTTCATTTTTTGAGTTGGTGTGATTGTGGAGTTGGTATATATGTGTTTGGGAGGGGGGCTTGCCCCCCCCCCCCCCCAGAGAGTGCAGAGCGACTTGCCAATGCAAAAACTCTTAAAGCATTTTTTTATGCCCTTTTGGGGGGGAAGGGATATAGTTTGGGGATTCTGATCCTTGGCAGGTTAAACTTCGTCCACTCATAGTGGAAGCATTTTGAACAGTATGCATTTGATTAAACGTTTTTATAGATGTTTTGACAGATGTCAGCACAATGTCACAGTCATTGCCCAAGACATAGGATATAATTGTGTTATGTACACATTTAGCTGGCTTGATTTCTAAACAAAGCAGTGGAATGTTAATGAGGTATCAGTTTGCATTCTCATATTCTTCTGTCATTGCTGCTGCAGTGGCAGGTAGATAGGTGGTTGCAATGCCTGCTTCAGACTACTGTTATGCATGTGTGTTACAGAAATGTAAGGAATTAAA
The DNA here is from genome assembly GCF_019279795.1 of Protopterus annectens. Classification (NCBI taxonomy): domain Eukaryota; kingdom Metazoa; phylum Chordata; order Ceratodontiformes; family Protopteridae; genus Protopterus; species Protopterus annectens. The sequence continues at coordinate 681,278,587 of NC_056729.1, forward strand.
AAAAATGAACATCAGGATTACAATAAAGTGCAGTGGATTTTGTTAATAATGCAAAAGCAGTAAGAACAATACATAAAAAAGGTTTTACTTTAGTAAAAGGAACATTAGGACTACAGTAAAGTGTACTGTTTTTTATACTGTTAATAGTGCAAGAGTAGTTTAAATAATTTAAACAAAACAGAAAAAGTATTAATTTTGTAAATCCTAAAAATGTAGGATAAATTACCCGTTATTAGTAGGTGTAAAATTATATGATTGTAGGAAAATTAAAACATTTTTAATGAAAATTAGATTTTTATGTAGTATAAGGTGTTTGAAAGAAATACTATTTGTTTCCAGTAAATGCAGTTGTTATACTGAGTAAGAGAAGTCGGTTATAAACTTGTAAGATGTTTTCATTTTGAAATGGCAAAGTACTTTTCTGTTATTATTTATACAGTTTTGAAATGCATGGATCAATAAAAGTGTATTACAGTTTAAGATTTTTCTTGGCAAAGTACAGTACACTGTTATTATAATATGGAATGCTTTGAAGGGCTTAAGTGTTGTATAACAAATTATATTGAAGTCTAAGTTTTTATAGCACTGTTGCCTTTGCTAGTTAATGTGAAAATGCAAATGCAGTCTGCTTGGAAACATTGGGATAGGTTGCATACATAGCAGATAAGAAAGAATGTGTTTATTTTTAGATCTAGCAGTGAGCTGAAATCTTTACATGCATTAGTTTGTTAAGTGAGTCAGTTGTCAAGAATGAAGTTTTGAGGTAAATGATAGTGGAATGTTGTTCTGCTTTTAGGACAACCTTATTACGCATTCAGGTAGCAGTAAAAGAAGGTGTGTGTGTGTGTGTGTGTGTGTGTGTGTGTGTGTGTGTCTGTGTGTGTGTGTGTGTGTGCGTGCGCACACGTGCAGTGTCACACTCTGGAGTCACTGAAGGTAAAGGACAAAGTCCAAAAGTCAGCAGAATGGCTTAGACAGGCAAAGGAAGAGACTAATCTTTTTTGTTTATTATGAGGCATTAAAGTGTACTGTTTTCTTGAGGTATTTATATGCAACAGAATGCCCATTTTTTTTGTTTCGTCTGAGTGTGACAAAGTATTACATGTTTATTTATTGGTATGTTTTCATTTGGAGTATTTTTATAGTAATGCTTACGAACTTAGATAAGATCAGTGTCAGGCAGACTGTGGACACCTTTGTTGATTCCTTCTGTAAAAGTATCATTAAAGGAATGGGTTTCAGTGTTAATTCTGTACTGTGAAAAATAAAACAGAGAATGGAAATATGATGTAACATTAGTGTTACATGTTCATATATAAAATGTTTGTTAGTTGTCAGGTGTATGTAGAAATGTTTGCATATGTTTTGTAGTGTATGGGGTAGGTGATTTTAACTGTTTGCTGTGCAAAGTAGTGGAATGTGAATGCTGCAGTGAAGTAATGAAGTTGTACAAATGTTTTTGTAGCAATCAGACTACATGGAGCTAGCAAAACAGGTTCATGGGTTCATAGCTATATACTAGGCTAAAGACCACAAAGGTGTTTATAAGCCTAGCTTGGCAACCCAACTCAATTGTGTCCCAATGCATCGTGTGCAATTATTAGGAGGGGGCATGCTAATTAGAAAGTTTCTAGAGGTTATGTTGAGGGTTGTTAGTTTTGGCATCTCTGTCTGTCAGAGACCTGGAAACCAAATCTGGGGTGAATTTCTGATTTCCTATCCACTGGTCAGGATTTAATAGGCTTAGGAATGGAGTCTGCTTTACATGGATGGGGAACCTGTTCCAGAGCATGGGGATCCTCTGGGACACATATGCCTTGTCAACATGTCTTATTTATGTCACAAGTCAAATTTAAATCCTTGGATCTGGTGGTTCTGATGCTGTTCATTTCGCAGATGTGCAGTAGGTCCATCATAGCTGGATCCAAGATGCCTTGTATGCCAAGCATAAATTGCCTCTTAGTAACCTGTAGGAGACTGAGTATAGAGATAGCACTTTAAGGACACCTGTATACCTCCCTTACTACAAATTGTCTCTTGCTCATTTTCAGGGCTCCCATTTGCTTGTCACCCTCACCACACTCTGAGGGGATCCCGAGTTAATCCTGCTTCATCCTTGGCAGATAAAAGATATGTAAACCATTTATCGAGGGCTACTGCTATTTTGCCTTTTAATCATTGTAAAGGTCCCTAATACTTGAAATTGCCTTGTCAATGTAGTTTATTTAAGTTGTTTTGCTGTAGCATTACACTCACAAACTATCCTTCCTGGTGTTTTTTCATCAAGAGGTTAGTAGTGCCCTGTATAGACACAAACACCCAGAAAGTAAATTGTGTCTATAAATCTACCCTTACAACTGAACCCTGTAACTTGGGGTGGATAAAACAAAGCCATTCCGCAGAGACATACATGGAGCAGCTACTTTGCACATTAAACAGCACTACTATAAAATCTTACCACAGTCCAACCTAGTCTTGTGCCAAAACCCAGAGGCCACCCAAGGAGACCTCTGTATATCCCAGTCCACAACCTACAGTAGCCCACATGCAAACAAGGTTGTCAAAAACACTCCCTACATCCGACACACACACAAAACAACTTATGCTGAGACACTAAAAAACAATCTTTCCAAACTTCAAATACTTCCTAAGTTGTCGAATGGCAATGCCTATCCTCAGCAATCTCTAAAGCACTCACCAAAAGCAACACTAATTACCACACATAAGCCTACAACCCAGTAGAGTCCCAAGAGCAAAGTTCATAAGGCAAGCAAACACATTACCCATGACTCTTGTTATAGGGGACTCCATTGTAAAACACACAGATGCCCCACTCACCAGACTGAACAAGGAGAATATAATGGTCAATTGCTTATCTGGAGCCAGGATCCACCTAGTTACCCACACCTTTGAGTCACTATGCCAGAGGTACCAGTATGATTCCATCATAGTCCATGGGGGCATTAGTGATATGAGACACATTTCCCACTATATGATGAAACATTATTGATCTCTCCGAATATGCATCTCAGGCAGGTGTATGTGCTTTGCATTGAGCAACAGTCTACCTTCACCAAGGATGATTCCACAGTATGAACAAAAGATGGTTGACTTTAATAATTGGCTTAGTTTCTGGTGTCTTTCTAGGTGGATTCAATGTTTGTCAGCATGGGAGACATGGTCTTGCAAAAAATGGTCTGCACCTGTCTCCCATAGGCATCCAAATATTGGCTAAAACTTTTTTCACCCCCTTAGAGCCTTTTTCAGACAATGCCAAATTGACAAACCTACCGATATAGCAAATATACCCAAATAAACCTAAAGATGTTACTGCTTAAAGCTAGGAGCCTAAATAAAAAACTCCACACTTACAAGCTTTCCTCATTTTGGAGAATATGGACATCTCTGCTATTAAAGAGTCATGGTTTAAATCCACAGAAAGTCCTCCAGTAATGCAAGGTTTCAGTGTCTTCCCCACATTTAGACCATCAGCCACACAGACCGTGACAAAAGATGGAGGAATCTCATTCTATATTAGCAATAAGCATAACTGTAGGTTGGATAATCAAAAAGATTCCCTGCAATCTATCCATGTACAAACCACCATAGACAAAGTCATATACCATATCCTAGCAAGTTATAGCTTATCCTCTATGTCCGTAGAATACCATAGCTCAAACCTAGATCTACTGGAGACACTCACCATTAAACCAAATACCCTTTTCATGGGAGACTTTAACTGCCCCTCTATAGACTGAGAACATGTACTGCTTCATACTTGCAGGCACAACAATTCCTGGACTTTACCACAAATACCCTTGAACAGATAGTGTGTACACCCATTAGAGGTTCAAACCTACTGGATGTGGTCTTCACCAATATGGGAGAGAGCTGCACCCTCCACCCATGTCACATCCTCACTGGTAAGGTCAGACCACAAAGCTGTCTCCTTCAAAATACAAATCACCTTGGCAACCCTAGCAAAACCTGTAACAGTTGGGAACTATTCCAAAGCCAAACTACTTACTAGTAAGCGATAATGTGTAAAAATTCAATGTCCCTCCTAACCACAAGTTTACAGTAACCCAAGCAGAATTGTTCACAGAGAACCTGTACAACCATGTCAATGGCTGTATGGAGGCTGCTCCACCTACTAGAAGTAAGCCAAAAACAAACTCTTGAACACTGGTGGAATCCTAACCTTAATAGGGTATATAACAAAAGGAAAAAAGTCATGGCTAAAATCAGGAAGAGCACCTCCCATAATGATAGGAGCTGTCTAATTAAACTAAACAAGAAACTAAAAGAACCAAGTCCAACAAGGCCAGTTGTGAGGTCAACATAGCCTAACAGGCTAAAAGCACCCTCGAGTCCTTCTATGGCTATGTCCAAAACCTCAAAAGCAGCACATATCAGTGTGTCGAAGTGGAGGTCAGTGGTGCCACCTTCAATGAGCACAGCAACATAGTGAATTTGCTGGCTGACAAATTCATCACAAACTTTACTCCCCACTCCTCCATGCCTCCCCCCATGAAATACTTACTAGTATAAACCCCCAAGTATTAGCAGGGGACAAGTCCTCGTGACACTCGCTAAGTCCAAAAACACAGCCTCAGAGGGCACAGGATGCCTCCTAAATAGCTTGAAACATGACTTCTGAGGACAGCTTTAGTCACTTTTCAACTATCGTCTTAAAACAGATGTTGTACCATGAGAATGGAGAACTGTAACATTTCTTGCACTTCACAAGGGATGGACCATCAACCAACTCCAGAAACTACAGACCGATTAGTCTGACTAGTCTAATATCCATGGAATGAATTATCATGAAAATGATCAGCAAAGACATAGGCAAGCTTCAAGCACTGGATTCAACCCAGTTTGGTTTTGTCAAGGGAAGGTAATGCATACAAAACTTGGTAGACTTCATTGAGAAGGTCAGCAAGGCAATGGATGAGGTTAAAATAGTACATGCTGCCTATCTGGACCTGGCTAAGGCATTCAGTACAATACCCTAATCAGGAACAGCTGACAAACTCATCAAACTGGGCAGAAACCATTGTATAACTCACTGGATTGCCAGCTGGCTCAAAGTCAGGACTGGTGATACCCCCTCCACTAAAAGACTGGTCACCAGCTGGGTACTCTAGGGCTCCATACTGGGACTGGTCCCATTTACCATCTACTTCCTGGAGGTAAAGGCTAATATCAAGGGGCTTTGGCTGACCAAGTTCACAGATCACTGCAAATTGAAAGCTATTGTAGATTCCACCCATGACACAAACATCTTTTAAAAAGGTCTTACAGAAATAAATGACTGGTTCCTCATGGATTAAAACTCAATGCCAAGAAATGCATTCTAGTGCCTTCTGGGATAACTGCCACCTGGGCTAATTAATCCATCGATAAGACACCCCCAAAAGTTGAACTGGTAGTCAGGGATCTCGTAACATTATTTGGCCTTTGACAAACATGTGGCCAAGGTAGTAAGAAAATCATTCAGTGTCTCTCAAATTATAAATAAGGGCATGGCTTCCATGTCTAAGGAAATGATAGTGCCACTTTATTCAGCCCTTATCAGACCCATCATTGAGTATAATGTCCATTTGGTATGTACCTGACTGGACATATGCAACAGTTGGAATGTTCACAAAGGTTCCTTACCAGGAAATCATAACATTCTTTGTTTAGGGCTGGGTATCTATGATCTTGGACTACTTATATTTTTGTGAAAGGAAAATAAAATATGTAGGTTGGTTTTGTTGATATTTCTGAATGTAGATGGATGATGGGTACAAAGGAGGTTCTGAGGCAGAAGGTGATGGCTAAATGGTCTGATTTAACTTAGAAAAGTAATAATGGAAAAATTTATCAGATGACAGAAAGATTTGTTAAGGCAAGGCTTAGGAGTTTTAGGCATCTATTAGGGAGGGGAAGTATTTCACCTAGTAATCTGGAGATAATGATGTCAAGAAAAGCCAGGGAGAAATGATAGTTGGATATGTAGGTGGAACAGCTGATATTTGGGCAGTTAATGTCTGCTAATGAAACTGAGTTTGGTTTGACTTCTAGCTGGGAGAGTATGTTTAGATATTTGATGCATTCCTCCAGTGGATATAGAGGGGGACTTGTAAATACTAACAAAGTAACAATTTGGTTCACTGACAGTGATTTAGACCTCCACTAAATCAAGGTTGAGGTCATCTGGGTTATATTACCCATAGTTTCTAATAAAGATGGATATGCTTCCACCACTGTTAGTGGTCCTGAATGAGTGATAGTTGATAAACCCTGGAGTAGAAAGCCCATTTGTGATACACTGCATAGGTATGAGATATTTGATAAATATGTCTTGACCCCTTTTCTACAAGTGGTCCTGAATGAGTGGTAGGTGGTGAACCCTGCAGTAGAGGGATATCTGTAATGAGTTCTTGGAATTTGCTTGAGGAGTATGGAGAGAAGGAATCACTAGCTATGTGAACTAGTTTGCTTTTATTTAGGAGTATGGCATCTCTTAACCAGTTTGGATCATATTGTGTAATGGATATAGATTAGCTGGGGAAGATGAGATTTTGGTTTCATATGGCATGAGAGTTCTAACTGCTCCTTGACCAGGACTAGAAATATATAAATATATTGCATTATTTGCTGTTGAATTTTAGCCTGGGTAAAAGGAGAAATGTATCAGGGGCAGACCATTTTACTTAATCAATGAATAAAAGTTATAGTAAATTAAAAAAAGCCATCAGAAGGATATGCAGCATAAACCTGCAGATGACATGAAAGTCAATCATTAATGCAGTCATAAAATTATAGAAAACGGTGCTTTTTTCAGTGACTTGGTAAGTTTCTAGAGTTATTTTATCAATTGATGTCCAGAGTTCTGGCCTCATACAGGTACATTTTGCTATCCGAGTACTATGGCCTTTTAAATTTAGGTGGAATTACTGTAACTTAAAATACCTGATATAAACATCCTTAAGAGCTTCCTAGTAGGAAAACAAACCATGACAGTAGATGGACAATGGGCTAGCTTCAGTCTGGAACCAAACTGCATTGATGGTGATTTCACACCAACCATTAACTTGCTACCTAAAAGCCATTTTGGCATGGCATCACTCATATGAGAGTGGTTCGTTATTTTGTTTGCACTTATCACCAATAAAATCAAGACAGTCAATGCAAGTCGAGAAGATGTTTGAGGAAAATGACAGCAACATACATGTAAGACAAAAACTTTAGGGGTCCCGTTCTTGTTAATGAGCAGATGTAGAGCTAAAGGACTGTTTATGAAATGCACTGAGTTCTTCATACAATGAAGTAATTAAATAGTTTTTGAAAACAAATGAAACTAACACCAGCTGCTTTCATTCATAATCACACAGAGATGTTATGTGCATTGGAAAGATTTCTATAAGTAAATTTATTTTTGTCTGCTTTCAATGGTATGTGACAGCTGGAGAGATTAACTCAGATGTAATACTCCAACCAAGAAAGAAACTTCAGAGGGTGGTGAGAGTGGCTGAGAAAATCTTGGGCACAAACCTCTCTTCTATTCAGGAGCTTTTCTTTATAAGAGCAAGAAGGAGAACATACAAAATGCTAGCTGATTCGACCCATCCGGCCTACAACTGGTTCTCACAACTTATGTCTGGAAGGAGGTATCGGAGCTTCTGCTGTAGGACTACCAGATTCAGGAGGAGTTTGTATCCTACAGCTGTGAAACCTATTAATACGGACACCAACCATAATACCTGATACATTGAAGCCTCATTTTTTCATTTAATTCTGGTGCTCTGAGCAATTACTGCCAGCATTACTGTTATGCAATATGACCGCTATACTGAGTCATGTCCAAGGTTAACAAGTGCAATATGGTAACTAAACAGCTGCTATGCACTAGTCTCTATTTATTCTCTAGCTTAGCAGTGTAGGGGTTTGGTGGTGGGTATTTATTTATTATTTATCACTGGATAATGGGTATTGAATGTCTTTATGTAATGTGAACTACCTCTTGCATGTCATGCGTGTTATTTTTGTTATTTTCTTTCTTATGTTATTCTTTGATACCACTGTATCTATACTATTTCCACTGCATTTCTCTCATGAGCTGACATTTGTAATTTTGTTTAGGCTGCACTTGTGTGGTCCTAAATGACAATAAAGTTTCTTTGAATCTTTGAAACCATTGTAGAAGCCATTTAGATCTGAAAAGAAACATTTGGTACTTGGTGGCATCTTTCATTTCTGGGCGTCATTTTTCTAATAGTTTCTTTAGGTATGGTCAGTGTACTCTATACACTCACAATGTTGTATTTTTTGTCAGTTTTCATATCTTGAATATTTATTCAGAGTAAGTTGATCTGTTACCAGGGTACTGCCCTTTATAGCAGCTTATAGTTCTGAAATATGCATTGCACTATTAATTGTACCCAGTTCCTTACTTGACGTATTATCATAGGATCATAGGAGATTACTATGCTATTGACCGAGACCAATTTATCAACCAAATATAATACTATAGAAGTGTCAATACCCAAGATTGCATTTAGTAATGACTGCCCATGTCCAGGAGGGTTGTGGGTGCTATCCCTGGTAACAATTTACGGCGCCCCATCAACTTGTCCATGTTCCTCTTGAACAGTGTCATAGAGGTGCTCTAGTTCACATGAATTGGTAGCCTGTTCCAAACACGTGGCAGTTGCTGGGAGATAACTCTGTCCCTCCAGCATGTCCTATTTAAGTCGCAGGCCATATTTAAGTCCCTGGAATGGGTAGCCATAGACCCATTTGATTTACAGATATGCAGCAAGTTCATTAGGTTTGGGTCTTGGATTGCTCTGTAGGCCAGGCAAAAGTCTCCCCTAAGAAGTTTATATGATAAGAAATAGAGACAGGGACTTTAGTAGGTCTGTGTAAAGCACATGCTTGAGTCCCTTTATCTTCTTTGTTAGAAACCTCCGAGGTCTCTAATTGCTACAGGTGCTTAGTACTGTAGATACCAAATGTAGCGTTTCACTCCAATTACGGGCCCGATAAGTGCCAAGTATAGGGGGGGTTATAACTTCTTTTGCTCTTGAGGTAATGCCTTTACTAATCAAGTGTGCTGTGTGGAAAGCCTTCCTTACTACGGTAGACATGTGGTGGTGGAAGTGAAGGTCACAGTCAACCTGTGATCCCAGGTCCCTTACCACTTCACGGGTACATAGGATATTGTTGTTTATCTGCTAGTGTGAAGGGCCATTGTTTGTGCCAAAGGGAATGATAATGAATTTCTCTGCATTCAGTATGAGAATGTGACTAATACACCAGTCACTGGTCTGCATGACACCTTTCTATTGTATACTGACATCATTTGGGGATTCAGTGATTGCGCCTAGTTTGCAGTCGTCTGCAAATTTGGTCAGACACAACCCATTCGTTTTGACCTGAACTTCTGAGAAGTATATACCAAACAGTAGGTGGCCCAGCACTGACCCCTGTGGCACCCCACTGGTAACAGGTCAGCTGATTGATGTGGAGTCACCTACTTTGCTTTGATAATGTATGTCCAGTTTGTGAGCCAGCTGGTAACCCATCTTACAGTAAAAAGGTGTTTACATTTAGTTTACTGATGATGCCTGAATATGGAATTGTGTCAAAAACCTTTGCCAAGTTGAGGTATGCTATGTGCACAGAACGGGGTAGGATCTAGGGTTTGGAGGTCACCTATGTCTTTATTTATGAGGTCCATAATGATACGTTCCATGGCCTTACAGATGAGGCTGGTCAGGCTTATGAGTCTGTACTTCCCCTAGTGGGTTGCTAAGCCACCTTTGTGGAGGGGAATAAATGTAGCTGTTCTCCATTCTACAGGAGCAAAACCTGTGGTTAGGCTATGACTAAAAAGGGCACTTGGTGATGCTAGTTCATGTTTTATCCTGTTTAGAAATCAGCCTGGAATGTTATCTGGTCCCATAGAGGCTGTAGTTTTGCCTTGAACAGGGCTTTGAGGACCTGCTCTTCAGATATGTAGGGTGGGGGTAGGTTTGCGGGGTGGTTTGTTGTAAATTAGGAGGGGATAAGGACATTTTTGCCAACCCTATCCGCTAGCAGGTTTTCTATCTCTGTGGGGTCAGTGTGTGCATGACATCATCGACCTCTCGTTCTGCACATGCTTGGGACCTACTCTTTAAGTTTCATACATAGCTGTAAAAGGCCTTCTGGTTATCCTTGGTAATACTTGCTAGGTTTCTCTCAAAGGAATCCTTGGAGAATTTGACAAGTTGTCCTGTTTGCTTGTTGAGGCTGAGGAGTCTTCTTTTCCATTGTTGTGGCCTTGCCTTTGTTTTCTTGGACAGTTACTTTGTGTGTTTATTGTAGAGTTTGTTGATGCTGGATGTCCACCATGGCAGCTTGTTTTTACTTGGGGCTCTGGCTTTTTTTCTTTTTGGTACAGCCGAGTTTATACCCTTATGCAACTGATTGTACAGGGCTTTAGTGTAAGTTTCGGCATAGTTACCTCTTTCAGCTTGGGGTGGGGCTTTGAATGCATTTATACCTTCACCTAGTAGGGTATAGTTTGCCTTGATGAAGCTTTTTTAGTCTGATTTCACCCTTTGTGAGTTCTAGTGTTAGAGTCAATTTGAAGTTTGAAGGTGACTGATTTGTGGTCAGTTTTAACTAATGAGGGTCCAGCAGTTGTGGCAGTGCACGTGTTTGACATGTTGGTGTGGACCAGATCTAGAATATTTGTTCCTCTTATTAGGGTATGGTCAGTTTGTTCCATTGAATTTGAATTCACAAATTCAAGAAACTGTTGTCATAGCGAGTGTGGGCTGGTGTAGATTTCCCAGTTGATGGTGGGATAGTTGAAATCCCCCATAACAAGTGTGTTCAGTAAATTTTGGATTGTCTTCAGTTTGGTAAGTACGAGGCTTTTTGGGTGTTGTGTCCCATGGAGAGGGGTCTATAATTGGCTAAGACTTGAATGGAGGTTTTACCCACCATAACCTGGACCTGGAGTAATTCCATGGAGTTATCTAGTCTAACTAGACAGGAGATGATCTCTAATATAGATTGAAACACCACCTCCTTTGATTTTCACACATTTAGTTCTGTGGTCTAAAGGCGTGGAAGGCATTGTAGCCTTGTAGGGCTGGGTTACTCTCCGAGACCTTAAATCAGCTTTTTGTGATTGTACAGACATCTACATCTTCTAGTGATAGAAGTGCTTCTAGGGAGTGCAGTTTGTGGTTTAGGCTTCTAGCATTTAGCAGCATGACCCTTATTTTGTTAGGATTTGTTAATTTCACATCAGTAATGTTGTTTTCAAGACCTTTCCTAAAAAAGGCACTATGTGGGAGGCAATAGCCTTTGCCAGCAGCTGAAAGCCTAGGGGTGCCAGGTGTAAAACTGTCTCTGGCAAAGCAGCAAGGTTTGTTGACCATGGCTTCTCAGGCTGACAGGAACTGGATCCCCTTTGAATGACACCAAAAACTGAGCCATATATTGAAATCCATCATTTTTTGTTTATACTATGGCATCATTCTAGGTGAGGGTAGTATGCTGCTAAAGGCTAGGGACATACCTGCCTGGGACACATGCTCTGAGAGCTCAGCTATGTTTTTCTTCATGTAGTCCAGTGAGGTACATCTCAGCTCATTCACACCATCATGAACTATGACAGAGTCATAATGGTACTTAATGCTGAGAGACCCGAGTAGATGCATGATTTGATAAATCCTGGCACTGGATAAGCAGCTGAGCCTGACTTATAGTAAGCTGAATTATATTCAACAGTCACATTTTCACTTAGAAACTGTGGTGATGATTTATGTAGCAGTGAACCAGTAAATGACCTATTTGAACCTGGATAAGTAGACAGTTGGACTTGTATTAAACTTGACTGCTTCATCAAATGTGTCCTGCTTCTTCTGGATATTTGCATATTTGCGCAAGATATAACTTCGATTATTTCACTGGACCTGTTACAATGCCAAATACATTGTTCTGCCAAAGCCTAAAAGTCACATTCATTATTATTCTTTTTTTCTCTTTTTCGTGACTTAGAACAAATTTTGGATGCTGTGTTGCATTAAAATATTTGATTACATTATCTTTCCTTCAAACATTTAGCTAAACCATTCTTGTTGTCACATGCTAGCAATGAGTATGAGGTAGGTAATTAAGACATCCACATATCAATAGTTGTATACAAGAGAGTACTATGGTGGTGCACTCCTTTATTCTAGAACTATCAGAGAACAATCATGGTTCCCTCAATCATTATACTTTTTAATGAGATGTTTGACTGACCGGGCCATTTGTTATACTTGCCAGTTGATTTGTGAGCAACTGCAATTCATGCTAATATCCTTACATTCCCAAATGTCACAAAATTATGGAATTCTTGACTCATAAATTTTAGAACACCATCTTGCATTACTTCATAGTGAATGCCATGCTTAGTAAAAATACATGTCATCAATGTAATAAAACTATGACTTGTATTTTTAATGCAGTCATGCAGCTTCTGAATATTTTGAATAGTTGTCAACACAGGAGATAATGGGCATCTTTGTACTGAAACAGGTTTACTCCTACTTTCATCCCAGGAAAATGTATTACTTCATGCAATAAAAATATAAATGCCTTAAGTATGGCAGAGTCTTCTTTGGATCACAGTAGGACTGAAGCTGGTCTTTCAAGAGAAATCTTGATAGCTCTTCCTCATTTGTGTTAAACGTGTTAACTGCTTCATTATCTACAAGATGATAGGATATCACAAACTGTATTTTTTTAGCTTTTCAGTAAGTTCATCTGCTGTCAGATACAGTTGTAGAATTCAAATCCAAAATTTCTTGCTCTCCGTTACGTATGAATGAAGAATCAAGAGATGATAGTGTTTTTACTGCTGACATTTGGAGCCAAAATCAAAGAAATTTAGCTGGTTGGTGCTTTAGTAGAAATGCACCAAAAGTCAAAGTAATGAATTAATATTTTCAACAATGTTGTGAAATGTACTGGAACACAGAGCTGATGTCATACCTTTTATTATAGCTGCATCAATTTCCCAGTTACTTAAGTTGCCCAATTAACAGGACTAACTCCCAAATAAATAACTCTTAATTATGAATTTGTGTTAGTCTGAAGGCTCAAGTAACAATAAACCATATGTTGGTCCAGTAAAGGTGTTGCCACTTCATCATTGAGTATTTGCAAGAATGAGATTATTCATTCAAACATTTGTCATTTTAATATTAATACAACAATGCAAAAGATGGAACTAGAATCAATACATTTTTAATCATTCAGAAATAAGAAATGAGACTCGCTTGTTATTGAATTTTGTTGTGACATAGTAGAATCATGCAGAACAGGAATTCAGAAACTGTAGAAAGCAGCATCAAAATACCAAAATCTGGAGCAGAACAAAAACACAGCAGCTAATGAAAAGCATACACACATTAAAAGTGAATGACTGAAGAAGCATTAGGCATGATGTGCTGTCAAGAGGACCTTTACTTGACTCCTCAGATGAAGGGTACATGACAAACACAGTAATGAAAACACATCTGAAACACCCAAATTCTGTATGCTTACTGTACGTTCACAGATGTATGCGACATTCTTTGATTTCTGCCTGTTGAAATTCTTGCCTCCAGTTTTAGCTTTGTATCTTCTGCAGATATTTAACTCTTTCCCTCCAGTACAGCTCTTTTGAGTATGTGCCTTTAATTGCCAGCGGGTGTGGCTAAGCCTTTAAAAATGAAATTATCAAATTACAGTTCAAACAAATATTCATATCTCTGGAACCATAAGTGTTAAAAGAAAACTGTAAACGGCCAAGTATTCAGGATAAATTAATCTTTACAATAGTAGCATTCATTCAGTTTGATGCTTTAAACTGGATTTTGTAAGCTGAAATAAAGACAGTGAATATTAATATTGTAATAAATTTGTAAGGGTTACCACGTCTGCTGCTAAAGTCAGGTAAACGCTACTATCCCAGATAACAAAATAGACAATTAATCAAGAACGTAGTGGGATGTAGACAAAGCAAGTGTTAACAAAACCTCAAAATCAGTTCCAACGAACTTTATTCCAAACGGATATCCACAGATAAGCACTTTCACTATACAAGCTTCCTCAGATCTAAACAGATTGGATTAACATAACCTGAGGTATATATACACAATTCAAATCAATTAAATTATCAAGTCTTAAAAGGACATACCAAATTTTGCCTAATAAAAACTTTAAAAATATGTAAAAGCTATTAAACATATATAAAAAATACATAAAGAGCTTAGGGATGCATAAAGATCCATACAAATATGAGAGAGATATATAATGTATGTGCACATAAGTGAACGCATAAACATAACTATCTGACATTCCTACGCTGTCTCAATTTTGGTTTTATGGAAGCTCTTTCATTAAGCCCTAACCCTCTATCAGCTCTTAAAAGAATAATCCATTCACTTTCTTTATTCTCAGTATATGTCCTAATATCACCACCTCTCCTGTTCGGAACAACAATTTCCAGAACCTTAAATAAAAATTCATGGGTATTTCCACATAGGGTTATATGTTTTGCTAGTGCATTATGAGGTGAGCCTTTTTTAATGTGGTATACATGTTCTCTGACCCTGTCTCTAAGTGGGCGATTTGTCTTGCCCACATAGAAAGACGAGCAAGATTGACACACTGCTAAATATACAACGTTGGGAGTCTTACAGTCAGCATCAGCATTGGTGTTAAATGCAATCTGTAAATTAGGATGAAAAAAACTAGTACTAATATCCATATATGAACAAAAGTTGCAACGGCCACATGGTTTAGTATAGCCATGGGTCAAAGAATTCCTCTCTAATTTTGGATGACAGAGTATCCTAAGAGTAGAAGTAGATTGGTTGATGTCAACATGGATTTAAAATTATTTTGTAGAAATGTTATGTTAAAACTCTTGTATAAGAATCCAAGTGGAGAGTCTAGTAATATTAGACATTTCTCCTTTAGAAATCTGAGTGAATATGTACCCATACATCATCCCCTTCTAGAAGCATTCTTAAAATTGACAGAAGATGAGTTATATAAATATTATGAGGATTGTAGTACTAATGGTAGATCTAGGAAAAGGGACAATTTCACTTGGAAAGAAAGACAGAGCCTAAAGAAATTACAGGATGATTCCACCATTGTGATTAGGCCTGCCGATAAGGGAGGCCGTATTGTAGTGATGAATACATCACATTATCATACCTCTATGGAACATATATTGAGTGATAGTTTCTATGAAGTTATCGACATTGACATCGTCCATGATATTATCAGATATGTTAGTGATACTCTATTAGATATCTATAAGAGTAAGTTGATAGACAAGGAACTTTATGATTATCTAAATATTAAGACACCACTCATTCCCATCATTAATGGGTTACCAAAAATACATAAAAACACCAGTGATCCACCCATGAGTCCTATAGTTTCGGGCCATGGATGGGCAACTGAACATTTATCCATTTATATAGAGGCACACCTTAAGCAGGCCTTAAATGGTAACCCTTTTGTTTGAGAGACTCTAAACAGTTTCTAATAGATTTATATGAGAATATTGAACAGAATGTTACTATATCTGATCTCCTGTTTGTCACATTTGATGTACAGTCATTATTTACAGTTATTCCTAATGGACTAGGACTAATGTATGTTTTAGAATATCTGAAACAACATAGTGACTATACCAACGTTAAGACAGATTTGATAGTGCATTTTCTAGAACTTGTCTTGGAGAATAATATATTTATGTTTAACGACATCATCTATAGGCAGTTAGATGGCGTAGCGATGGGCACACCATGTGCCAACAGTTACGCCAATATGTTCTTGGCCTATTGGGAAGAACATGTGTTATTCTGTGAAACCTTATTTAGAGAACATGTCATTTTCTATCGACATTTTGTCGATGATCTTTTTGTCCTTTGGAAAGGAACTGAAGTAGAGCTTCAATCTATGTTCTCAATTATGAATAACTTGACCAACTGCCTGCAATTTACCATGCATTTCTCAGCATATAAGATTGAATTCCTAGATTTATTCATTGAAAAGTTATCCAATGTTTTGATAAACACGGGTGTACATCGAAAAACTTAATTATTTGTTGCAGCAGTGTCTCACTCAGGCAAGCCAGCTGCTGATTTACAGTTCTGTAACTATGTTTTATCACTGTACACTCAAATTATATTCACAGATAAAAGGTAAAATATGATAGCAAGCGTTTAACTTGAAAAAGCACTGGTGAAACTGGTGTATTATAAAACATTCAGTGATTGGGTATATGTTTAACCGTCGAATGAAACTTTCATCGAACGACTATACATCAAACCCTATTCATCAAATGTTCATTTTAGTGAAAATGTGAGATGAGGAAAGTACTTGGCCAAAACTTCCCTGTCGCTAACACCACAGTATTTCAAACCCACCCAGCCCCAAGTGCGGGGCTTTGCCCACATCCTCCCTAGCTGTATATACTAACTCCGAGATCGCACTACCGTGGAGAAAAGACCTTTGAGATACTGCGGTGTGTAAGACGGGGGAGTGTTGGCCAACTAGTCACTTTCCCCGTCTTGCACGTTCACTGAAATGAACGTTCGATGAATAGGGTTCAATGTTTAGTTGTTTGATGGAAGTTTCATTCAACGGTTACACATAGACCCTTCAATAGTACAAATGCCTACCCCTGAGTTCAGAGATGAAGCCAGGCAGAATTATAAGATGGTATTCATAGCCCAGCCTTTTACATTTTAATAGTGGTAATCCATGAAGAGTGGTGCTATATAATTATGTAAATCATGTCTTTCAGGATGACTAAGAAAAAGTGTAGGAGGTTTTTAAACACATCTACCTATTGCAAAAACTTTAATGCATAAGTGATGGAGGGAAAACTAATATGCAGATAAGGGGCATTTCAGATTTTGCTTATCAGTAGGATTCATAGAGATGAATCTAAATGGACCACATTTGCATACTAAACATGTAAATGTCCTTGCACTTATTCCAATAAATAGCAATTTACTATAAGAACGTGGAGATGTTCTTCGTGTTTCACTGTTGCAGTCATTACATTTGGGTTATCTGCTTGCAGGTAGCCCTCAGTCAGCCTGATTAACAAAGTCTTGGGTCCTGTGTCAGTTGCCGTCCCTTCTTCCATGACATCAGGTCGTCAGGCGTGTAAAACATGCAGCCGTCACCATTACATCAGTCTTTCTTGCCGTGCCCGAAGCAGAAGCAGTTCGCAAGTGCCAGTCAGCTGACTCCTGACATTTTCGTTTTCGAGTTTCAGAACCAAAGTCTTCAACTAAAGCTAAGTACCCCGCTGGAGAAACTTTTTCTTGCTCCTTACCAATGTCAGTAAAAGTTGATTGCATTACTTGTGGAAAGTAAATACCTCATAAAGATTTTCAGTCGTACTGTATTCCTTGCCTAGGCCCTGAACACAACGTACCTTGCTGTCGGTTTTGTACTTTATTTAATCAGCTCACTATCCGTCATCTGTATATTTTCGCCTCTAAATATTTCGGTTCTCGGTTTAATTATACAGAAATGTCGTCTGTTAGCCATCCAATTACCGGGATTCCGAAAAAACGCAAAGATAAAGACAGAAACAGGCCGCCGAGGTCTAAAACTGCTGACTACACTTCTCCTAAGCCAGTCACCAGTTTGCCGGTACTCAGTGAGGTGCTTTCGCAGCCCCTGATACCCACTACTTCTGATTTGCAGGCCTCTACTGAGAACCATTCGGAGTCCAGTATGCTGCAAGATGCTTCAACTATGGAACCCGTGGATGTTTCTACCTTGGATGGGTCCGGAGCCGCTGTGCAGGCATCGTCTGAGGGTGTATTTAGGCCTACGGACTTGCATATTAAATCAACACCTCCTTCTTTACTTAGGCCTAAATCTTGATCCATGCCTAAAAAACCGATGCCCAGGCCACATGCTCAGGCCTCTATGCCTAAAAAAACAAATGATAAGAATGGCTGAAGATCTAACAACTCTAATCAGGGGTAGCCAACCCCCCCCCCCCTTCTAAGAGGCCTAGGACTGAAGTTGATTATGAATCTTCTGATCAGGATTCTGTTTTTTCTGATTCTTCTGATGATCTGGATTTGCCCTTATCTACTTATGAAGATTCTGATGCAGAGGTCTCCATTCCCTCTGCTTCCCCAACTGAGGATTTTTCTTTTGGGGAAACCTTACATCCTCTAAGGGAGCATTTCCACTAAGGAAGCCAGGATTTTTCTGATTCAAAAAAGAGGCTTAGGGATTTCCTTCTCCTACCTCAGCATAGGCCTTTAGCTATTCCTCCTGTACTAGACATTATTGATGATGCTTTTTCGGAATCTAATTTGGCCCCTGATTCCCTGCCTCCTGCTCCCAGAAAACCTGACAGAGATACTACAGGGTCCCTGAGTCCCACAAGTTCCTTTTTAAAAATCCTATTGCAGATCCAGAGGCTATTACACAGGGGCCCAGGGGCATTAAGGCTTCTACTGCTAAAAATCCTACCCCTTCTGATAGAGACTCCAGGACGCTGGATAGATGGGGTAAGAACGTTTACACTTTTGCAACCTTGGCCATTAGGGCTTTAAACTGCCAGTTTCATATGTTAAAATATCAGCAACATGTTATTGGACTGCTTAAACAGAAAATTATGTTGATTCCTGACTGTGTGGAAAATAAAGAAATACAGGATTTAATGCATTATGCTGAACAAGTTGGAAAACATACTTTGCAATGTGGTTTTGATTCATTAGAGGCCTCTTCCAGGGCTGTTGTTACTGAGTCTGTGCTCAGAAGGCATGCTTGGCTTAAGGAGCAATCTTTGCCTGATCATGTTAAAGCTAAATTGTTGGATGCCCCTTTAAATCAGGACCACCTGTTTGGCAACAAGGCTGAGGAAGTTCTTAAAAAGATGGAAGATAAAGCTAAATCTATGCAAACTGTTAATGATTTTTTACAAGTTCAGCCTCCTAGATTTAGTAGGCACTGGCCCTCTAAGAATTGGTCCTTTCCAGCTCCTTCCAGGTCTTCTCAAGCCAAACTCAGACACAGCAAAAACCCCAGGTTTCAGTCCCAGGGGACACACACAACTAAGCAGTGGGGGCCTCCACTTCCACATCTGGGAATAATAAGACTCCCTCCTATGGTAAACTGTCTCAATGACTGACTTTTTAAATTTCCAAGCACTTATCAACTGACTGCCCCTTTGGGGGGAAAGATTGCTCTTCATGCAAAGAATTGGAAGCTCATTACCCAGGACAAATGGGTTTTAAATACAGTGTTCCAGGGATACAGATTTCACTTCCACACATTGCCAACACCAAGCAGGTGGCCGGACCTACCCCCAAATCAGTGGGCAGAGGCCCAAAAACAAGTACTTTCTCTCTTAAGCATGGGGGCTATTCAGCTAGTACCAGAAGAGGAAAAGGAACATGGTTTCTATTCAAGACTTTTCCTGGTACCCAGAAAAGATAATTCATGGCATTCTATCCTGGACCTGTCTACTCTAAATACCTTTTTGGAGATTCCAAAATTCAAGATGCTGACTCTTTAACAATTACTTCCTATGCTAGGCATAGATGCCTGGTTGGCAACACTAGATTTAAAAGAAGCATACCTGCACATCCCAATCAGGGAATCTTGCAGAAGATATCTATGCCTCAAAGCAGGCTACATGCACTATCAGTTCTCTGCGCTGCCCTTTGGCTTATCTACTGTGCCCAAGGTATTCACAAAGTGCCTAGCTCCAGTTATTGCATTTTGCATGCAAAGAAATATTCAAATATACCCATACCTGGACAATTGTCTAATTCAGGCAGAAAGCCAGGACATACTTTTGAATCATCTGGCCTTTGTATAAAGGGTTCTAACTTGTCTGGGGTACACCATAAACAAAAAGAAATCGCACCTGGTGCCCTGTCAACAAATTGTATTCCTGGGAGCAAGCTTGAATACAACTTCCCAGATGGCTTACCTCACACCAGAGAAACAAATTCATTTGACAACCTACTTCAAACAAGTGGCCACAAAAACCCTGCTATCTGCAAGACAAATACTGCAAGCCTTGGGGTTCATAGCCTCCTGCATTCTTCTAATTCCATATACAAGACTGCATCTGAGGAAAATAAAGTGGTATCTAAAAAGCCTATGGTGTCAACATTCTCAGGATCTAGAAACGATTCCTATCATACCTTGCCTATGCCTAGAGTTCCTTTGGTGGGAAGCGGCCTGCCACCAAAACAAGGGACTACCTTTCACACCACCCTCTGCCACCCAAACCCTAACAACAGATGCATCAGACTATTCATGGGGGGCTCACCTGGCAGGGAAGTGCATTCAGGGCAAATGGAACCCAAGTCAAATGCACCTGCATATCAATCAAAAAGAAATCTTAGCTGTACAGAATGCTCTGACAGCCTTCAAGGACCACATTCTTCCAGGACAACTAATGGTAAAGATGGACAACACCACTGTTACGTGGTACATAAACAAGCGGGGGGGGGGGTACACATTCTTACCTCCTCTGCAGACTAGCCATGGCATTGTGGAACACAGCCTTGAGCTACCAAGTGCACATACAAGCTCAGTTCCTGCCAGGAAAATTAAATACACTGGCAGACAAACTAAGCAGAAACCTCATGGACCCACACGAGTGGAAACTGGAACCAAGGACTTTCAACATGTTGACAAGCAAATGGAGGAGCCCAGATATAGACCTGTTTGCCTCTCCCCGAACTACCAATTGGACAAATTTTGCACAAGGACTCCCCGCAAACAAGCCTGGAAAGTGGATGCTCAGTCCTTCAGCTGGAAAAACCTATCAGTCTATGCCTTACCCTCTCTGCCTCCGCTCTCCAAAGTACTATTAAAAATCAAACAAGACAAACCAAGGATGATTTTGATTGCTCCAGACTGGCTGCACCAACATTGGTAACCCCTCCTGTGCAGTGTGTCACAGTTATCTCCATGGCACCTGCCTCAGACTGCTTCCCTGCTGTCTCAGCAGGAGAACCATATTCTGCACCCTCAGCTTCTAACACTGAATCTTGCAGCCTGGCTAATTACTTAATCTCTCCTTTACCATCCCTCAGCATATCTGTGATGGATATCATTTTAGAGGCAAGGAGGCCTAGTACTAAAAAATATTATGCTGAAAAATGGAAAAGATTATGTGCCTGGAACCAGTCTCAAGGGATGAGCACAGCAGAGCCCAATTTACCTCAGATTTTACAATACTTAACGGAGATGCTTCACAAGGGTCTGTCTTTTTCCTCCATTAAAATCCACGCCTCAGCCATTTCAGCTCATTATAACACAGAACCTCCCATCTTTTGTCATCCACTGCTCAAGCAGTTCCTCAGAGGGGCCAAAACGTTGAGACCACCCAGGAGAGCTCCAACTCCAGCCTGGGACCTTAACTTTGTCTTGGAGAAACTCACTCTACCTCCTTTCGAGCCAGTTGCTACTGCAGACTTAAAATTTCTTTATTGAAAAACAGCTTTCCTTTTAGCAATCACTTCAGCTATAAGGGTATCTGAATTACAGGCCCTTATGGCAGTGGAGCCTTTCATCATCTTTCATGCTGACAGGGTGTCCCTCAGAACCAATCCATCCTTCATGCCCAAGTTGGTATCCATTGTGGCTCTTAATCGGTCCATTCATTTGCCAACCTTCTTTCCCAATCCACAGAATAAAGGGGAATGGATACTGCATTTTTTAGATGTGCACAGACAACTTAGATTCTACTAGGACAGGACTAAACCTCAAAGGAAATCTGAACAACTGCTGGTGACATTTGCTGCAGGGGCAGAGGGGAAGGCTCTTTCAAAACAAACCATTTCTAAATGGATATGCCATTGCATTCATTTCTGCTATAAGCACCATGGAAAACCTATCCCCCAGGGGATCAGACCTCATTCCACTAGGGCTGTATCTACCTCTGCAGCCTTTCTCAGAGGCGTCCCTACCAGGGACATCCTAGAAGCTGCTACCTGGAGGTCTGTACATACTTTCACCAAGCATTATCATTTGCCAATTTTCTCTAAATCCAGAGCTGGCTTTGCCACTGTAGTCTTGCAGGGCCTTATAGCTGGCCCTAATGCTATCTAAATTCCTCCTCCCAGCCATAGCTTTGAGAATCTACCCAAATGTAATAACTGCAACAGTGAAACATGAAGAACATTAGTACAGTTGTGTACACTTACCATAAATGTAGATGTTTGAGTGTATTCACTGTTGCAGTCCTGGTTACCCTTCCTCAAGCCCATTAACTTCTTTTGGCTATACCTCTACTTTCCTTTACTATGTTTAAAAGCCTTTTTGGTATATTTGCTTTTTTGTTGGAGGTATATCTTTGTACTTTTATATTTAATTGCTTCCCATTAGGGACCTGACATCTGGGGCAAGAAAAACTGATGTAATGGCATTGGCTGCATGTTTTATACCCCTGACGACCTGACGTCATGGAAGAAGGGACAGCAACCGACGCAGGACCCCAGACTTTGTTAATCAGGCTGACTGAGGACTACCTGCAAGCAGGTAATAACCTAAATGTAATGACTGCAACAGTGAATATGCTCGAACATCTACATTAATGGTAAGTGTACACAACTGTACTTTGTGAGGGAAAGGAAAAAAGGAACTACATACTCTGAAGCATTTCTCCTTAAGCCTCTGTTGAAAATTGGCTTCGTTCCAAGTCAGACTTTCCCGGTAAATAAGTATTAAATAAATAAATGCTACATGCATTTTAAAAAAGGTAGGTTATTGACTTTACTTAAAGAATTTTTTTATTGTATTATAGTGCTTCTGCATACATGGACAAACTACTAAAGGGGTTGTTGAGGAAATTATTCATTTTGGTGGAAGTGAAGTGTTTGTGCAGACATGGACAAACTACTGAAGGGGGTCTTTGGGGAAATGTTTAATTTTGGTGCTTGTGCATAATTGGATGTACTGCTGATGGGATCAGTGGGGGAAATGTTTCTTTTTGGTGCTTATACATACTCAGTGAAACTCCTGAAGGGATTGCTGAAGGAAATGTTTCATTTTCATGCTTGTGCATATTTGCTGAAACTACTGAAATGATTGTTGAGAATGTTTCATTTTGGAGCTTGTGCATACTTGGACATACTAGTGAAGATGGTGGGGGAAATATGTGGTCAAACTACTGAAGGGGAATTGCTTCATTTTGGTGCTTGTGCATACATGGACAAACTACTAAAGGGATCGTTTGGGGAAATGTTCCTTTTTGTGCTTATGCATATTTGGTCAAATTACTGAAGTGATCCCTGGGGAAGTGGCCGCTTAGGAGGAGGACTACAGCGCGCCATGCATATTAATGAAGGCGCACTGCCTGAGCTCCTAATCCTACATGGAGCGTGGACGAGTGCAGGAGGCGTGTCTGAGAGCAGACCTCTCATAATATACACGCCCTTGCAATGAAGGACTGCAGAATGATCGTAAACAATGAGCGACACTGCTCATAGATGTATGTATATCCCCAGGGACATCCCCCACATGTATAAAAGCAATACTGAAGAAAAATAAGCATTTTTTTTAATAAAACGGACAAAGTTTTACCGTAGGGGTGTGGGATTGCTCATCGCTTAGCTACGGTTAATACAGGTAAAATAACAGAAAGAGGATAAAAAGCAAGATATATACAAATGAAGCAGTACAGCAATAGTGTAGTGGGCAGAGCATTTGCCTTACAAGCAGTCATTCCCGGTTTGAGTCCCTCTGCACTACATTCCATTTTCCCTTCCAAATCACAGTCTATGATAAATATTCTTATTGCATAACCTAATAAATAACATATATTTCTGAAATGCAATACTGCATTTAATGTAGATGTGAGGAGTCAGTGTCATAATGTTGCAAAGTCCACAGATAATCATGTGACCCATACAATATCACAGATACAAATGGAAGGTAAACTGTGTAATGAATGATAACTCCATACATGTCTTCAAATTTCCCACCTACGTAAGAACCATTACACTATTACTGTCTAAAATGTAGCACTAGTAAGTGGTAGTAAGCACTCTTAAGCACTAGTAAGCAATAGTAAACACTCTTAAGCACTAGTAAGTGGTAGTAAGCACTCTTAAGCACTAGTAAGTGGGTTTAAGGCCGTTTGCATGGGGGTAAGCAATGCACACACATGTGAAGCAAGATTGAAGCTAACTCTGTAAGCATATGTAACTGATGGTTACCATTGCTTACCGTCGTGCAAAGCCACGCAAACCTCCTTACAAGTGCTCAAAACTGCCTTGATCAGTCAGTATGCGTTAGGCGCCATTCTGGGCAGGAAAAAATAACCAGCCTTTGCAGGTTGTGAACCCAGGACCCTGCATTTTGCAGTCACAGTACTTAACCACTAAGCCAACACAACAGTACATAAGAGTGAGGTTTTAAGAAACAAACCTCTCCATAGAAAAACAAGCTGAACATCTGAAAGGACTTCCTATACAGCCTTATGTTGTATACCCAGCTACATCACATAAATATTTGAACTGGAGTACTGCAGTAAGCACGGATGTGAGATGTTATTGTAATAAAGTGTAGAAGTCTCCAGGACCCCATACAGTGTATGTACACATGAATCATGGCTACCAGACACATATATAACCTGTAATGAATAATAAATTACTGCCAAAAAGCAAATATAATACTAATTAACTGTTAAGCAATGCTAACCACTGCACAGCTTCACTTAAGTGTAAGCAATGTGTAGGGCAGCTAATTCAATCTGCCTGTTGGTATACCTCTTTAAGCACTTCCTACTGCAGGATGAATGGCTGGTGTTGGTGAAGGCACTCGATTTAGAGCGCAGCGCTGGGGCAACCAGAAGTCAAAAATCATGGTATGGCTCCTGGTAAAACACCATGAACAGAGACTACTGCAGGGCCAGTACCAGGGCTCGCAGTATAAAATGGAGGCCTGGGTCAGTCTCTCCCATGACCTCACCATTGCCACAGATATCCCCCGGACTGGTGAGCAGGTCACGCACCACCATGCTGACCTGAAGCGGTGGAGGGGGGATGTACTGGAACAGTGGATCCAGGAGTCTCGGCAGATGCCTAATGCCCCAGTACTGAGTAAGTACTCATTCTACTAAGAAGTTAATAATTGCCTAGCTTGTGTATACTATGAATAGGTATGGCTAAATATCGCCGTATTTCTCTGACAGCTGCAGATGAGCGGGCTGCAAACCAGCAAGCCCATGATGCTAGGTTGCTAAGGCTGTGTCGCGAGGCAGGTTAGTAATTATTCTGCATGTACTGTCATAACAAATAAATATAAGAGCCTTGGTGTAGTACCAGTATAAATAAAGGTGTAATATTCTGTGAATAAAGGTATAACCCCTGAAGTGCTTCTGTTTATTCTTCTTTCATTTGTTGTTGTACTGTTGCATTCTATAAATAGTACTGTTGTATTGAGTAGTGTTACCCACACTGTGGTATGCAGATAAAATGTGTATGAAGTTCTGTATAACAATGTTGGAAGTTCCAAGAGTTCAGTCATATTGTACAACTGAGGGAGACTTACATAGAAAACATTAGAAAGCTTCACAACAATTCCCTGATAGCACAATGTACTGTGCTGTTAACTCTAATGTTTTTTGTCACACACAGCATGGGTTTGAATCCCGGGAGTGCTAGTAAGTTGTATGCATAATCATACCCCACAACTGTACAGATTTTGTTAGAATGTTCAGATAGAAAGCTGTATGCATAATTGCACCCAACTGTACAGAATTTGCTAGAACGTTCAAATAGAAGTTGTATGCGTATTCATACCCCCCAACTGTTCCAATATGTCCAGCATGTCCATATAAATGGCCCACATCACCAGCCTGGTACCCTGTTCCCCTGAAAAATCACTGTGATGGTCCAAGAAGTGTAGGCTGCCATCAATGACATATAACTGATGGTCAGAACTGTACATAGTCAGAGAATGGATCTGAAAACAAACCTGTCATCCTAGCAACTCACCCGAAGTGTATGAGAGCAATACTCAAAATATGTTGCATTAACACCTCCATCTTGTCACGTCTGTATGTAAGACACAGGTCACGTATATAATAATCTACAAACATACCATTGTACAATATAAGGCCATTGGGTAGTGTAATACTACATGTAAGGGGCAGATCACTGCAGTGACTAAGAATGTTGGGAAAACTACAAGGATATATTAGTCGTTAATTTAACTCTCTCTCTCTCACTCCTACCATATGTGCAAAAATAACCCAATGACACACCTCAATCAGTATGTGTACACTCCAAACTTTTGTTGGGACATATGTCCTATTGGTTCATAAATATTCACATTTGTTTCTATGCAAGTGCCATGTTAAAATACCCCCATATTGGTGGCCTGTTGCCATCAATTAAACCTGCATGTTGTTGTAATGGCCACTGTTGTTCCATATATATACATGTCTTCTGCTTGCTCTGCTACTGTTTTAAATCTGGTGTCTTGGGTTAATGGGAATACCTATGCATGCTGTTATAACTAATCCTGAATGCTGTTGACTATTACTAACCCATATCTTTCTTAAACCTGCTACAACATAGCTCGTATAGGAAGGCCGGTCCCAGTGGACCCACCTGTTCCACCGCAGCTGGCCATGGCACTGGACACCAGCACGTCTGGTGCCCAGCTTGGGACCTCCTCCATTGGCCCTGCACCACCTTCGGGTGGAACCGCTGCAGGGGATGGGGCTCACCCCCCCTTGGGAGCAGGGACAGAGAGGAACCTTTCACTCATCATGTCCAGGCCGTGGTGCGTAGGGGGCTTGATAAGGAGTTTCGAGACCGGCTACGCCAGCTTGAGGGCCGAGTGGCACAATTAGAGGGTGAACATGCCCCTCCTACACAGCCCCCAGCACAGTCAGCATCGGGGCTGTGAAGGTGCAGTGGTGACAGCCCATGGGTGGGGACCTCAGTCCCACTGTTTCCATTGGGGGGCTCATGGGCTTGCGACTTCCAAACAACTCTCCCCGTCCAAGGTGTTTCCCCTCCACATGCCATATACTGCCCCCTGTATGCTATCTTGTCTGTCATCCTACCCAACCTATCATCCCCGAGCATACCTACTCTCCTTCCCCGACATCCCACTCTCACCTTAAAAAAATAAAAAAAAAAGGCAATCTGTTCCCAAAAAAAATCACGCCCCATACATAGCTGTCCATTTTGCACACGTCCACTGGACACACGTAATCTGGTCTAATTGGCATCACAACATATTATTGTTGTCTTCACCCCTCTCCCATGTGTTGGAGTGTTCAAATGTACCTCCAAATTCATTGCATATGCACAGCTGTTGCTGTAGAAGAAATGGGCAGCTATGGACCTTCCCTACACCCTTCCTGCACATCCCTAGCTGTCTTGCCTACTGTCTCACTCTTTGTGCCCCTTTTGCACCACTTTCCTATCACCCCTTTTTACTTTTCATTTAAAGAAATTAGCACGGGAGTAGGCACTTTTAAGCAGCAGTAAGTGGGTTTCAGCCTGTTTGCGCAGGGGTAAACTATGCCTACACAGGTTAAGCAGTTTAGAAGCTAACTGAGTGTAAGAAACTGTAACTGGAAGTTGGCAGTGCTTACTTCCATGCAGACCCGCTTACAACTTCTTAAAAGTGCCTTAATTACTATGTGTCCACAGGCCCTTGTTCTGCCCAGCAACAAAATAAACTGCCTCTGCAAGGCTCGAACCCAGGACCTTGCACACCATACACAAAGTGATTTACCATTAAACCATGACAGATATACATAACCCTGATGTTTTCACAAACATATCATCCAGCACAAGCAGTCAACAGTACAGGAAATGTAGTAATATCATACCACACAACCTGTTAATGCAAGAAGTCTGGACAAAGTGTGCAGAAATGTGGGTACAAATAGGGTTATATGTCAACTACTGCTCTGATACACTTAAAACGTTGCTAGTTACACAGTTATATGTATTAGAACACATATGTAGAAGGAGATGAAGTCTGAAACACAAACGTGTCGGCACTAGTTACTGACCTTAAATGTTGCGATCATCCATGTCAATTGCCAAGAGAATGAGGTACAGGCCAAAATATGAGCCAAACATGCATGGACATATGAACAGATATATATCTCTAAATGTAGACAGACAGCTATATATATATATATATATATATATATATATATATATATACACACACACACACACACACATATAGCTGTCTATGTATGACTCACAAATAATCATATGAAGCAAACACACAAAACTTGCTGAAAGTATACGAAACTAGAAAAACCAAAACAAACAGGTCTAGAAGCCCAGAGTAAAAATAGTTATTTTAATGAAGCGCTTTTTGTCACTGACCATACAGCAACTTCTTCAGATAAAACTAAACTAACAAAGTCATCCTTAAATAATAAAAGCATCACATATTGAAGTTTGTCACATGTTTAGATACAATGTATCAGACCAAGACAACATCACATATTAAAGTATGTCACGTTTTGATACAACATATCAAACCAAAGCAGTGTAGCACAAATACGAAGCACATTTAAATGTGAGTTATACCTTATAAAAGTATGTATAAAATCAAATGTATGTTAGATTAACTATAAATTACACTAATATAAATTTAAAAATAAAAAAGAACAATATCATCTTTTTAAACTCTTTAACTTCAATAAACAAGCAATGTTACAAGCTTCATTAAGCCCTGGGCTAGAAAAAACATTAAGCCTTAACTGCCATACTAGTGCACGTTCCTCTAGGAGCAAGTTAACAGGCCCCCCCCCCCCACTGTCGGGATGTATTTGATCAATTGTCTTGAACAAAAACTTGTGACCTCCACTAAAACAAGAATGTTTAGCTAGAGAACTCTCACCTTTGTTCTTGTCAATTGCATATATGTGCTTGTAGACTCTGTCACGGAGTCTACGTTCCGTTAACAATGACAAACTCTTAGTAGAAAAACTAGGTAGTCTTCCTAGACTAGTATTTAGAAAGGGCTCGAATCTCAAAAATCTTCTCGAAATTAATGAACCTTTGCTTTTGAGTAGATTTGCAGGGATGTCTACTTGCGGCATGTGCAGAATGTGCAAATATCCTACCTTCACCAAGAATGATGCCACAATACAAAGATAAGATGATCAGTTTTAACAATTGGCTTAAACTCTGGTGTCATTCAAAGGGGATCCAATGTCTGTCTGCCTGGGATGACATGCTGGACAAGCCACGCTGCTACGCAAGGGACGGCTTGCACCTGTCACCCCTGGGATTCCGGATATTGGCAAAGGCTCTTGCCACCCCCATAGTGCCTTTTTTAGGCAAGGCTCAAATTCTAAACCTTCCACCCTAGAACACAAAAAAGGAACAAACTAAGGGTAATGCTGCTCAATGCCAGAAGTCTCAATCTCAAAATGCACTCACTCGAGGCCCTTCTCAGTATGGAGAACATCGATGTCTGTGCTGTGACAGAAACCTGGTTCAAGGCTCCTGAGAGCACCCCAGCACTATCAGGTTTTACCTCATATCATGCGTTCCGGCCCCAAAATCCGGACAATACCAAGAAAGGAGGGGGGGTATCCATATTCATTAAGGATACTTACACCTCAAGATTGGTGGCAACGCGATGCATCGGAGACCATCCAGGTGCAGTTAACCATAGGCAAGACTGCTCTACAAATTGTAGCATGTTACAGGCCACCCTCACAAACTCAGGAATCTCACTTGGCCTTCCTGAAAACACTGGAGGGAATAAATGTATCCCTAATACCATCATACTAGGTGACTTCAATTACCCAAATATAGACTGGGAATGCTACTCAAGCCCAAACACCCTGGCCCAAAAGTTCCTGGAATTCATAAACTCAAATGCCATGGAACAACTAGTCACTATCCCCACAAGAGGAGAAAACATACTTGATCTCATCATCACGAACATGGGAGCAAAATGTTCAACACCAGAAGTATACCCCTCACTGGTGAGATCAGATCACAAACAAATCTCGCTGGAGGTCCTCATCCCACCTCCTGAAACAAAAAGACCACAGTAAAGAACTTCTCAAAGCAGACTTTGCACTTCGAAAGACTAGTGTGGCCTCCTTTAAAGCCCCTGAGCCGGCGGAAAAGAGTACACTGGCGGCTGAATCACTTACAAATGCCTTCTACCAGCACCTGCAGGACTGCATGGATAAGGCAATCCCAAGCAAAACAAAGACTCTTTGTACCAAAGGCAAGCGTCCAGTCTGGTGGACCCCAGCCATAAACAAACTCTACAACAAAAGGAGGAAGCTACTACATGATAGAGCAAAATCCTTGAAAGGTAAGACGCCTTTGATCACTATAAGTAAAAGCTGAGAGCCCTCATAAAATCATCCAAAGCAAATTTTGAGAGAAGAATAGCTAAAGACTCTAAAGACAATCATAAGGCCTTCTTTAGCTATGTTAGAAACCTGGGAGGAAACTCCCAGATATGCTCAGAATTAGTTCAAAATGATGAGAAGATTACTGATCCTACAGACATTGCCAACATACTGGCTGACAGGTTCAGTGCAAACTTCTCCCCTCCCCAAAGGAGAGATATCTATACCAACAGATTGCAGACCCCCAAACATCTCTAATGCCCAAGTGAGAACGGCTCTCAAAGGCAAAAACACAGCATCCATGGGACCTGATGGTGTCCCGGCTGTGTGCTACATGCACTCAACGAGGAATTAAATCCTCAGTTAGGACAGCTGTTTAATCGTAGCCTCACCTGGATCGTGCCAGGAGTGGCGCACAGCGACTGTAGTCCCACTTCACAAAGGCGGTGCCTCCACCGACCCTGGAAATTACCGACCCATTAGCTTGACAAGCCTTATCTGCAAAGCCATGGAGAGGATCATAATGGATCTCATAAATAAAGACATAGGAATTTGCAGACTCTGGATCCAACCCAGTTTGGCTTTGTCAAGGCAGGTCATGCCTTTTAAACTTGGTTGACTTTTGAAACAGTCACCAAGGCCATTGATGAGGAAAGGCAGTCCATACAGCCTACCTCGATCTGGCGAAGGCCTTGACACAATACCCCACTCGGGTATCATTGAAAAACTCATCAGCCTAAATGTTAACCCATACATCACAAGATGGGTTGCAAACTGGCTGAGTGACAGAACCCACAGGGTCAGAGTTGCGGTGCCATGTCTGACTCTAAGCCTGTCTCTACTCGTCTCCCACAGGGCTCAGTCCTGGGCCCACTCTTGTTTGGCATCTACTTTTCAGTACAAGCAAACACGGAGGGTTATGGCAGACAAAGTTTGCAGATGACAGCAAACTGGGTGCCAGTCGAAAACACATCTGACACAGAAATCCTTCAGAAGGGTTTCTCAGAAACGGATAACTGGTGCCAGAGGCACGGCCTAAAGTTAAATGCCAAAAATGCATAGTCATACCCTTTGGGAAAAACAAGGTTACCCCTAGCTACCATATAGGTGGAAATCCACTGAGCACAGAAGAGGTTATTAGGGACCTGGGGACCCAGGTTGACAGCAGTCTGTCATTCGACACCCATGTTGCAAAAATAGTTAGGAAGACCTTCTACATTGCCCACCTTATCATGAAGGGATTCACATCTAGATCAAGAGAGGTCATAGTCTCCCTATATTCATCACTCATCCGACCAATGATTGAGTACAATGCCCCATTGAATGTATCTGACCCGACACTTGCAGCAGCTGGAGAGGCCACAAAGTTCCTCACCAAGAGGATTATGGGTCTCAAAAATCTGACCTATGCTGCCAGACTGAAAGAACTCCAACTCTATTCAGTAAACACCGCTTGCTCAGGGGTGACCTGTGCCTGACATACAAGGCATTATCAAACCCTGACTTGATGTACATGCTTCACCTCAAAAATCTAGATCCATCAGAGCCACAAGAGCGGGAGACCTAAACCTTGACACGGCCATTAATAGAACGTGCTGGAGGGATAGATTCATTACCCAAAGACTCCCTATGCTGTGGAACAAAATCCCGGTATATGTGAGGCAAAGCACCTCGCTGGCTTTGTTTAAGAGAAATCTTGACCAATGGATGGGAGATCGCAAGTATACCCCAGGGATTACCTCAGTGTCACTGCTCGACAGAGGCACAGCAAAATAATGGGCATAGTTCCCCAAACCTAAGGGGTGGTGTAAGCCACAAAACTATGGGCTAGGCTTGTAAATGCCCTCGGGCAGATAGCCTAGTATGAACCTATGAACCTATGAACCTATAGAAACTGGCAAGACTTTCACCATTAGAGGGAAGAAGTATGAACTGAAGCACAAACCGAATTGTAACTCGAAACTAGTGGTGTATATTGCCTTTTGCACATCCTGCACTGCTTACTATATAGGGAAAATTGTGTATTATGCTGGATGTACTGTATTTGTATAACTTGATGTTGGAGCTTTTCTCCCTGGGCCTCCGCTGAAAATGGACTTGGTCCAGTCAGAATTTCCCAGTTTACAAATGTAAAATAAATAAATAAAAGGTATGTGAAACATATATGTGTTTACTTGCGTGTAGTATTTGGTATAGAATAATAGGATGTATAATGTGAAATTATTTATATGTGCCTCAGTAGTTGTTCCTGTAATGATGTTCTGCTCAACAACTGCTCTGGACAATAGGGTCTGTCCCTGTGTGCAGTGGGACATACCTGTCAACTGTGCAGATCAGCAGTGAATGACAAAGATGTGACCCATGATATCTCTGTTCTGTACATTACTGTGGCCAACGGCTGGTGGTGGTATTAATACTGCCATGATAGACACATGGGTGTGGAGCACAACACCTGCAGGACAGTCATGTTAATGTGTAGCATAGCAAGCCCAACTGCCATAGCTGTATAATATGCTTATCTAAGGTCTGTCACCATATATACCCCCCTAATGTTAGTCTGTGTTCACATGTGACACCTGTCTGTGTTGCAGCAAGGTAGAACAGTTCAGCTGTGAAGAAAAGAGAGTTACAAGAGTGTGGACCAGATGTTTGTATGCACCCCACATACAGATAAATATATGTCTGATATATATTCAAAGCTGTGTATGTCTACAGAACCTCAGACAGTTATACATAGGTATATAAACAACACAAAATTATATATACACAAATGTGTGTGTGTATATATATATATATATATGTGTGTGTGTGTGTGTGCATATGTATGTGCATACATATATATATATATATATATATATATATATATATATATATGTGTGTGTGTGTATATGTATGTGCATACATATATATATATATATGTGTGTGTGTATGTGTATGTCTACATATATATATGTGTGTGTGTGTGTGTGTGGGTATATATATATATATATATATATATATATATATATATATCTATGTGTGTGTGTGTGTGTGGGTATGTATATATATATATATATATATATATATATATATATATATATATATATATGTGTGTGGGTATATATATATATATATATATGTGTGTGTGTGTGTGTGTGCGTGTGTGGGTATATATATATATATATATATATATATATATATATATATATATATATATATATATGCGTGTGTGTGTGTGTGGGTATATATATATATATATATATATATATATATATATATATATATAGGTGTGTATAGATATAGATATATATATATATATATATATTTATATATATGTGTGTGTATGTCTACATATGTATATTTCCTTATGCTCTGACTGTGCTTCTCAAACATTTTGGAAATATAGAACATATTTTATATCATTTATTGCCACTGTAATTGCCTTAATATTGCTACAACTCAAGTCTAGGTTGCACTGCATCTGAAGTGTTTGTGAGTTTTAGCTGCTTTTCTGTATATATAGACTTCTCTGTATATGTAGACTAGCTACTTATTCTGCTATGTTACTGCCTCTTAAATCGTTTTTCAGTTGTGCACTTGCCTTGCTTCATTTAAAAAGTTTTTAAATTGCTAATTTTGTAGAGTTTTAATTGCATTTACTGTTTAGGACTACACACTCAAAGTGTGTTGGCCTTTTCTGTGTTTATCTACTGTATTATTGCATTGTTTAGCCTGTTTCAACAAAAAATATATATATACTATCTTCTTTGCTCGTTTCCCACCTTTTCTAGCCAGTCCATATCCCAGGCTTTGCTTGGCTCAGGACTTTATTTTCTGTGCTCAGAGCTATCCAGACTTTGCTGTGGTAGAGGGAAGTCCTACTGCCTACCAGTGGGACTGGTGAGCATTGTACTGCCTATCTAACACTAGAGGAGTGGTTTCCAGCTCTGAAATTGTAATTTTATTATCCTTTTTGCGCTGATTTCTATCCCTTTCAACTTTCTGGCTTAAAAACGCGTGTGTTTGCACATTTTTTACATCGTGCAGCACTACGAGGCTACAGTTAAACTATTCCAGGTGCAAGAAAGTCTGCTCTTCAAATTTTCCCTTAAAACTAGCTGGTTTCTCAGTCTTATCACTAAAATCTGACCCCTGTGACTTGCACTTGCTCTAGAACCTGCTGGAAAGCACTAGGAAGCCTGAAACTGATACAAGCACTCAGCTCTCCTTGTCAATAAGGAGAAATTAACCATAGGCACTAAACAGCCTATAATTGCAAAGTACCTTGCAAAGGTAAGGGAAAACAGCTGTTAAACTTTACAAAAAAGCACTTAGACAGGCATGTCCAAGGGTCAGCTTCTGGTGATTTCTCCTGTCCACCTTGTGAATCTGGGCATACTGGGGCAATGTGGCAACTGCCTCATCTACACAGACAATCCTCTCCTCCTACCACCCAACACTACAACATGCGAGAGATTCACTTACATAGTCAAACTGGAAGCAAAGCCCTCTCCGGTCAAGATTGTGCTAGACAGTCAAGAGGAGAAGGCTAACACCTGCATTACACCTCTAGCAACTCATAGCCCTTCAAAACCTACACCATCAACACCCACACATAGCAACACTAAACCTACATATGCGGAGGCCCTTAACATTAACCTACCCAAGCAACAAGGACCTCCAAAGCCGAAACGCAAACAAACACCAGTCACAACCAAAGTGACACATAGCTCACAACACCAGTGTGCCACCCAACAACAGCCCCTAAGGCAAGACAATGTACCCAACACTTTAGTCATAGGTGACTCTATAGTCAGGCACACTGATGTCCCACTCACCAGGCTGAACATGGAGAAAATTACAGTCAGCTGCCTGTCGGGTGCCAGGATCCGCCACATAACGCATGCACTCAAGTCACTCCACAACAAGTACAAATAAGACTATGTCATTGTCCATGCTGGAGTGAATGACTTGAGACGTACCTCCCTGGACTACATGAAAAGAGACATAGAAGAGCTCTTGGATCATGTGACCCAGGCAGTTATGACCCTACATGCTGCACCCTAGGGTACATGCTGCCCACAAGTGTGTGAGTGAATGGCTCCAGATATTGATAGAACGTGACCAGATTAAACATAAGGAACTGTGTTCTAACATAAAGAAACTCTGTACTGATTTAACCAATGTGGTTCCTGTGTCCGTATTTGATGAATTTCTTAAACAAACAAATGGAAAATTAAAAGAATATGAAGTGACTTTGCTTAACAGAAAGAAAGGGAAACTTGTGAGGGATATTCGTGATTATGAATCCAACAAAGCGTTCATGTCAAGGACTGAACGCTTCAAGCGCCGCAAGCAGGTTAGGTTTTGCCCTGATGACGCGAAATCAAGCCTTCAACTCCTCGGCTTCGGAAGGAGGTTATACCTCTCATGAAGAAGACTGGAATGATGGCGACTTTCCTGCACTTCCAACAGCTGAGCAAAGGGACAGATTTTACCATACTTTTCGGGAAATTGGCCTCGTCCTCGATTCCTCCAGCCCAGGGACAGAAACGGACCTGGGAACAGTTTTCCAACCAAGGTGGGCAACGCTTTGGACAGAGGGGGTCAAATCGGGGAAGACGGTAATGTTTGTTCTACACAGCAGAGTTATGGAATGTTAAATGTTACAGACTATGTAGTTAATCTTTCTAACTACAATTTTAGTGACATAGAAATGTCTGTATTAAATAAGGGTCTTAAATTTGTCCCTACAGTGGTTACTCGTTTACATGATATTAAAAGTGATGTGTTTGTTTTTTCTAGAAAATTGCACTTAAAATATTTTTTTAGTAAGAATGTTTTCTCTGCTTCAGAAATAGAAAAAGAGAGTTTAGATAGCTCTATGGATAGTTTTTATTCATGTGCTTCAGAAAATGATGATAATAATGCATATTGTATGTTTGATACTTCTAATGTTCCTTCATACAGTACTTTTATGCCTGATTCTCTTAATACTGATGTATGTCAATTTGTTAACTTGGTAAATCATTTTTCTGAATTAGAATTCAAGCAATTTATGAGTAATAGGTCTAATATAGTTTATAATATGTCTATTCAAGAATGGAAAGCATTGCTAACTCTGAGTAAGAAACATGATATTGTTTTCAAACCCTCTGACAAAGGCAACAAACTGGTTGTCATGGGTTTTAATGATTATATGGAAATGTGTATGCAACATCTTGGTGACAGCAATACGTATAGAGCTGTGGAAACTGAAAACTTTTTTTCAGCTATTCGTGATTATAAGGAGCTAATTAATAAGGGGTTAAGACTTGGCTATTTTTGCCAGTCAGATGTTAAAAAGTTTCAGACAACAGGCTGTAAAATGGCCTTATTTTACTGCCTACCTAAAATTCATAAGAATCTACATAAACCCCCTGGGAGACCCATAGTCTCTGGGTCTAAGTATTTTCTTCATAATTTAGGTGTATTTTTGCATCACTTTTGTATCCCTATGTCATTAGGTTGCCTTCCTATATAAGTGATGTCTTTGACTTTCTGGCTAAAATAAAAGATGTCAAAGTAAATAGGAATATGGTTTGGGTCAGCATTGATGTAAAAGTTTGTATACAAGCATTGGACATGAGTATGGATTGGAAGCCCTTCGGTTTTCCTTGGCAACTCTCCTGCTTCAGAATATGTTATGGAAATGGTTTATTTTTGTTTGACACATAATTTTTTTGAATTTAATAATATTATATATCATCAGTTACAGGGCACGGCTATGGGGGCTTCATTTGCCCCATGTATGCAAATCTTTTTATGGGTTTTTTTGAATCAAATATTATTTATAAGCATAGATTTTTTCAGGAACATGTTATTTATTATTTCAGATATGTTGATGATTTAATATTTTTGGTAGACAGTGACAAAGATACAATTATTGAATTTTTAATGAAATTAATGTTAATAAATTTCATATCAAATTTGATGGCCTTAATATTGGTCACACTATCCCTTTTTAGATATAGTATTGGATATTTCAGATGGTGAGAATATCATTACCCGTCCTAATAAAAATTTGAAGGGACTTGCCAGTATTTACATGCAAATAGTGGCCATCCTTTACATGTTATTGAGGCTCTACCTTATGGTGAAATGCTACGTATTTCCAAGTTATGTAATAGATCTGATGTATTTCATGAAGAAATGTGCCTTTTGGTGCAATCTTTTTCTACTAGAGGCTATGGTACAAATATTTTGGATAAGAGCTTCTTAAGATTGTGTACAGGTGTTAAACCCAGATATATAAAATCTATTCAACAAAGGGGGTGTAATACAATACAACATGACAGCTCAGGTTCTACTAAAGAAAATATTTATTTTGTTACTACTTATGGTAGTTTTACAAAACAGTTCCTTGATATTGTCAGCCAATATTGGCTTTATTTTTGTTCACTTAGAAATGTTCAACAATGGCTTGATGTAAATATGAAGTTTTCTTACGAAAGGCAAGAATATAAAAGATTTTCTTGTAAGATCTAAGATTAAGATGCCTGCATCACAAATATACATGGAACCTGCTAAAATTGGGACTTTTCCCTGTGGGAGATGTAAGGTTTGTAAACATATTGTACCCAATTTTAATTTTATTAATAATGTTAAATTTGACAGTTGGGGTACATTTAGTTGCAATTCTGAGGGTGTCATTTATGCTCTAAAGTGCCCATGTAACAAATTTTACATCGGAAACAAAGAGGCCTTTTAAAATAAGGTTCTTGGAGCATTTAAGAGACATCAAAAATGGTAAAGAAGACAGCCCAGTTGCAGCACATTTTTGGAAGCACATGATAAATGTAATGAGGGCTTGAAAGGAACTATTTTAGAACAAGTTTGTGTTTCTATGTACAATGATATTGATGTCAAGACTAGATTAGTGCAGAAAGAAACTGTATATATTTTAAAATTTAAAACCATGTTTCCTTTTGGGCTGAATGAAGAGCTCAACTGGAGAACATTAGTTTGTTGAATTGTTGTACTAATTGATTAATTATGTAATTATCTCATTTGCTATGTATATAAGCTGCTGCTGCATGCAAGTGTTTTATTCTCCTTGAAGGCTTTTGGCCGAGACGTCAGAGAGAAAGATTTTGTGCTTTTAAATAAATCCTGGTGGAACTTGTTCCTGTTGTTTGTTACTTTCTACTTGGTTCCTGTTGTTCCAGAGTTATGACCCTAGCCCTGAGTAGCATCCTGCCTTCGCCCAGAATGATACCACAGTATAAGGACAAAATGATTGATTTCAACAATTGGCTAAGCTTCTGGTGTCATTCAAAGGGGATTCAGTATTTGTCTGCCTGGGAAGACATGATCGACAAACCACGATGCTTTGCCAGAGATGGTCTGCACCTGTCACCCCTGGGATTCAGGTTACTGGCTAAAGCTCTTGCCACCCCTATAGTGCCTTTTTTAGTCAAGGTTCAAAGGATAAAACCACCGCTGTAACAGATACAAGCATGCAAAATCTGAAGGTAATGCTACTCAATGCTAGAAGTCTAAACTTCAAAATTCACTCTCTCGAGGCATTCCTAAAAAATGGAGTACATCAATATCTGTGCAGTAACTGAGACCTGGTTCAAGGCTCCAGAGAGCACCCCTGCAATACCAGGCTACAATTCTTACCACACTTTTCGGCCACACAGCCAAGACCAAAACACTAAAGGTGGAGGAGTGTCCATATTCACCAAGGATATTCACACCTCCAGGCTAGTTGCCCAACACAGTGCATCTGAAATTCTCCAGGTGCAACTAACACTAGGTAAGACTGCAATCCAAATTGTAGCTTGCTACAGATCCCCCACCATACACCAAGATTCTCACTACACCTTTCTAAACATACTGGAAAATATTAAGATACAACCAAACACCCTAATACTGGATGATTTCAACTACCCTGCCATTAATTGGGAAAACTACATGGGTACCAACTCCTTTTCCCAACGGTTCTTGGAATTCATAAATTCCAATGCCCTGGATCAACTAATCCATTGTCTCACCAGGGGCTCCAGTATCCTAGACCTGGTCATTACCAACATGGGAGATAGATGCTCCACACCAGTGGTCACCCCCTCATTGGTCAGGTCTGACCATAAGCAAATCACCCTTGGCATCCACATCCCACCCCCCCAGTAAGGAAACCTCTTTAAAAAACTTCTCCAAAGCCAACTTCATGCTACTGAAGTCGGAAGTGACAAACTTCACATCACCCATGCAGATGGGATCTGGAAGTTCGACTGCAGAATCCTACACTAAGGCACTGTACAAGCACATCCACTCATGCATGAATCGTGCCATCCCAAATAGAACCAAGATGCTCTTCTCCAAAAAAAAGAAGCCAATCTGGTGGTCCCCTGCTATAAACAAACTATACAACAGAAGGAAGAAACTGTTGCAGAAAAGAGGAAAATCCCAGGATGCAAAAAACTTCCTCACCAGCCTCAGTAAAAAGCTGAGATCCCTCATAAAATCCTCAAACGCTAGTTATGAAAATAAAATTGCCAAAAGATTCCAAAGACAATCACAAGGCATTCTATAGTTATGTCAAGAATCTAAATGGCAATGCTCAGATCTGCTCTGAGCTACAACAGAATGGCATTAAATATACTGATGCCAAGGATTTTGCCAATATCCTTGCAGATCGATGTAGTGCCAACTTCACCCCCCTCTCACCCCCTAAAGGACCCATCTCAATACCAAAAGATTGCCAAATTCCGATAATCACAGCCACACAGGTAGAAACAGCACTCTCCAAAGCTAAGAATACAGCATCCATGGGACCAGATGACATCCCAGGCTGTGTACTACATGAACTACAAAATGAACTGGCACCCCACCTAAGTGTCATGTTTAATCATAGCCTCACCTCAGGCTTCATGCCCACTGAGTGGCACACAGCTACAGTTATCCCGCTCCACAAGGGAGGATCCGCCTTGGATCCTGGGAACTACTGCCCCATCAGTCTGACAAGTCTGATCTGCAAGGGCATGGAACACATTATCATGGAACTTATAAACAAAGACATAGGCAACCTTCAAACACTAGACCCCACCCAGTTTGGGTTTGTGAAGGGCCGATCTTGTCTCCTGAATCTGATTGACTTCTTCACATTGGTCTCCAGAGCTGTGGACGAGGGTAAGGCAGTCCACACAGCCTATCTGGACCTCGCCAAGGCCTTCGACACCATCCCCCACTCTGGAATCATAGATAAACTTACTAAGCTGGGCATAAATCCCTACGTCACTCGATGGGTTGCCAACTGGCTTACTGAAAGAACCCAGACTGAAAAAGTAGCCAACACCAAATCCAGCTCCAGACAAGTGACAAGTGGAGTACCTCAGGGTTCAGTCCTGGGACCACTCTTGTTTGGCATCTACTTCTCTGAAGTACAGGCCAACACTAAGGGACTCTGGCTAACAAAGTTTGCAGATGACTGCAAACTGGGAGCTATTATTGAATCCTCAAATGATGTGGATATTCTACAAAAGGGCCTTACAGAAACAGATGCCTGGTGCCAGAGCCATGGGCTCAAGCTTAATGCCAAGAAATGTATAGTTATCCCCTTTGGAAAAAAACATGTACCCATGAACTACCACATAGGTGGCAGCACACTAAACATTGAAAGTGTGATGAGAGACTTAGGGACACAGGTGGACAGTGGTCTCACTTTCGATAACCACATTGCCACAACAGTCAGGAAATCCTTCTATGTGGCACACCTCATCACTAAGGGCTTTTCATCCAGAAAAAAGGAGGTCATTGTCCCACTGTACTCATCCCTCATTAGACCCATTATAGAGTATAATGCCCCATTTGGTATGTACCTCACAAGACATCTGCAACAGCGGGGAAGGCCGCAGAAATACCTCACTAAAAGAATCACAGGCCTAAAGCAGATGCCATATGCTGACTGTCTAAAAAAACTCCAGCTATATTCTGTGGCATATCGTCTCCTCAGAGGCGATCTCTGCTTAACATACAAGGCCATCTCAAACCCTGAGTTGTTGGACATGCTCCACTTAAAGAAATCCCAATCCCTCAGAGCCACACGCTCCAGGGATCTAAACCTTATCATCACAATGAACAAAACATGCTGGAATAGACTGCCCATACATGTCAAGCAGAGCGCCTCATTGGCCCTCTTCAAAAGGAACCTTGATGATTGGATGGAAGATAGGAAATTCACCCCTGGGATCATGTCAGTCGCCCTGCTAGACAGGGGCCCAGAGAAGTAAATATTGTGGGAAGAAATTTCCAGGGATTTGTTATGGCTAGGCTTGAATAGGCCTTAGGGCCGATAGCCTAATACCAACCTATGAACCTATATATATATGTGTATATACAAAAACACACATACATAATACTGACACATATAGGTGTGTGTATGTGTATGTATATATATATATATATATATATATATATATATATATATGTCAATACATGTCCCTTGCCATGACATGTGTGAGAGAATATCACACATCCATACACAACATATATATACACCAGTACATGGCTGCAAAATGGACTATGGAGTGTGATATGTAACCCATGTTGGGAACACATCACAATTGTTTGGGAAGGTGGGATATCTATGTTGGTGAAGGGGTAGTAGGCAAATATTGGTATGTAGGTTTGGTTGGATGACAAGACAGCATGCAGGGTTAGTATATGACATGTGGTGGGTAAACACTGTGGATGGATAGTTTCGTTTGGAATGTGGAGGCCACTGAGCCCCCATATGGGAACAAAGGGACCAAGGTGCCCACCCATGGACAGTCACAACAGCATCTACATGGTCATAAAGGTGCCTGGGCTGTGGGCTGAGCAGGAGGAGCATGAATGTCTAACCTTGTGTATGTGTACTGCATGCCTCCAGGTGATGTAGCACATACCCCATGCCTCTGTAGAGCTCCCTATGCACCAGACCCTGGACCTAACTGTGGGTGACAGAAATATGTCTGTGTGTACTCCTTGAGGGGGGACACCATCCCCTGAGGTGGTTCCACATGAAGGTAGTGCAAGAACAGTAGATAATGAGGATCCATGGTGGGTCGTGGATGTGATGTGGACTGGTAACATGTCCACATTAGGTGGGAGAGATGTTCCTGCTGGCACATATCCCCTACACATACTATTGTGTCACTGTCATGGAACATATGTGGGTTGTAATAGTCCACACAATCCCAGAACATGTCCAACAGCATGCATAGATATCCCCAACAACACAGAATGGCAGATGTGTAACAATCACATAGCAAGCATACCACATGCATATGTGGAAACATAGTGGCAGTGACAATGGCATGCAGGTGAAATATTCCGTAACAGGCCAGCAATTCTAGTGTCCCCACAGGGAGCATGTCTATAAACACATAGCAGAAAGTGTTGTACAATACAATGCATGTCCCAGTGATAGATAAATCAGAGCCATACCACTTGCATTGTGTGAACATTAAGTTGGAACTGATATGGTGGTGGAGACTGATGTGTATTGTTATCATGGTAACAGTGCCATATGAGTTGCTCAGACCTATTTCCATCTTTGTCTTTCAGGGACAATGGCATATCTGGGGAATCCAGCCTACAGTGCTGCTGAGGATGACATCATACTCAGCAGCCTCATCCAGCACTATCAGCTGCTGTTCTCCAGGACAAGCCATGATCAGCATGAACGTACCGCCATGTGGAATGATGTGGTCCACAGGGTAAATGAGGTGGGCATGCACAGCCATACTTATGAGCAGGTCCACCATCATTGTAGTGACCTGCTCCGCCATGTACATTGCCATGACGATGCCATGTGGGGTGACCACCTCACAACAGGGGGGGCATAACATCCATCCCCCCCACCAAAGTTGAGGAGCTGCTCATGAGCCTGGTGG
This sequence comes from Protopterus annectens, assembly GCF_019279795.1. Classification (NCBI taxonomy): domain Eukaryota; kingdom Metazoa; phylum Chordata; order Ceratodontiformes; family Protopteridae; genus Protopterus; species Protopterus annectens. The sequence goes on from NC_056729.1 coordinate 681,321,901, forward strand.
CTCCTGCCCACCCACAAGAGCTAGAGACCTATACAGTCATGGAGGTGGATGCTACCCACACACCAGACATGGAGCATGCAAGTAAGGTTCCAGGGCATATCAGTAGCCTACTGTTGTGTATGCATCTGTATAGGTAGATTATGCATATGTAAGATGTAGAGTCTATTGATGTGTAGTACTGATAATCAGTTGTGCATAATCTGTAGTACTGTGGACTTCAGCTGTTGTTTTACTGTAATATTGCACCCACCCTGTAGCAATGCAACAGCTGTGGCCACTGACTTCAACTCTATCTCATCCAAATGTAGGCACCTCTGGGATACCAGCAAGGTAGTGGCCTGATGCCTGAGTATGGTTTAAGGTCATGCTTGGCAATACACTGTGCATGTCATAGCTGAGGTGTAGGCCATGTACACATCTAACACACACACTCATAATGCATGCTGTACATGTTCACTGACAGAGCATACACCTCACTAATGGGATTACCAGTCTCAAACACATGCAATACACAGACCATCTCAGACAACTGTGGCTACACTCCAGTGCACATTGCCCAGGCACAGGTGACATCTGCCTAATATACACAGCTATGTCATGCACAGTGCAGTTGAACATGTTACACATATGGAAATCCCAATCCCTCTGCAAACACATGCACCAGGGCCCTAAACCTCATCAACACATTAAACAGAACATACTGGAGGAATAGGGCCCTGTCCTGGGGTATTTCTACACTATGGAACAGACTACCCAATCATGTCAGGCAATGCTACTCATTGGCCTTCTTTACAAAAATCACTTGACAACTGGATGGGAAATGGGGAAATCACCCTGGGTAGTATATCTGTGCCACAGCCTGACCAGGGAATAACATTGGGTGGTGCATGCTTGGGAACCCCCTGTGGCTAGGCTTATGTAGGCCTCAGGACCAATAGACTAGTACTCACCTATGAACCTATGTGTACCACAGGCAACATCAGCCAGTGCTCACTACAGATATGATCTGCATAATGGTGGCACATTGCCAAAGCCATGTGTGGCAGTATGTTCTGATGTCCCAGCACCATGTTGGGGAAGTCCAGGAAGTTGCAGTTTTGATACGTGTGCTGCACAATCCACACCTCACCCCAACCCAGGGATGACATCCCCATCTGTACCTTGCTGGTGCCACTGTACACCTGCATGTTTGCCCTGCATTGGCAGGGAATAGGCCAGTACACATGGTGTTCCTAGTTTGGGATACTGCAGTATGACACATATATAGGCCACAGATGTCAGGCATTTGCAGTGTAGCAGGAGATGATGAGGGTGTGTCATCCTGAAACACAACAGTGCACTGGAGGGGAGAGACAAACTCATTAAGAATGGCTGTATCTGCACACAGTCAAGGTCATGAAGTGTGGCAGACATAACCCTGACTCCACGGCACTAGTGATGGTACTTTGTGACCTCCAAGGGCTGTGCACATGTTTAGCATGCAAACATGCAGGTTTGGGGAACATTTGCACACCTGACTGACCAACTACTGGCTCATGATGATGGCCCATGCTACTATACCCCTGCCAGGTATTGTGACTGCAGTACTACACATAGCAGTTATTGCTACACACCATCATGATATGTGTGCACACATATGCACCCACAAATGGTATGCATCCCAATCAGCATCTGCACAACTGACACATATGGCTTGTAATGCAGTTGACTGCCTAGGTTATATGTCACATATCAGGTATGTGTAATGTTGCCATATGCAGCATATGCACCATGGCATGTTATGGAAGAGGGTGCCATGTCAATAATGGTCTGTACACTCACCATAGGTACAGTAAATTGTGTCTGTTGTCTGTCTAATGGTATTCTATCACTCATACTTGCACCACTGATGATGACATCTGTGAATACACATCAGGCATTCACAAACCACAAGTATCCACATATAATCCAGAAACACAGAGGCTGTGAACAGCAGAGGAAACATAACCCACATACAGATACACATCTTGCAATGGTGTGTACACCTGTGAGGTATGGTGCACAGTACATGCCAGGATGCTGAACAGATGCACAGCAATGCTGTGAACATGGGTGCAGTGTGTTCGAGGGGGGCTATCACCTGCTAACAGAAGCCATGCATCACAGCCATGTATAATGTTGGTAACGGAGATTGACTACAGTTGCACTGCATGCTGTTGAGCACCACATGTCCTGCATGCTGATATGTCTGTAATTACTGGTCTGTGTGTGGTAATGTAGTGCACCATCACCTGCTATTGTGTGTTAGCGGGGTGCTGGAGTTGTCTGTAGGTGCTTTCTGGTGGAGTGTATGGGTTGTCATGTATGTCGACTGCATGTGTGCATGTCTGTGTGCGTGGCCATATCTGACTACATGTGTGTATGTACTGTTTAGCGGTGATGTACAGGTCTTACAGTCTGTTCCCTGTTTTCCCCTCACAGGTAGCGAGGAGGGGCTGGGTCCCTCCCGCAGGGAATCGGATGTCACTGATACAGACAGTGACTATGAGGATAGGTGTGTTGAAGCACAGGCAGGGTCGTCGGGGGCTGATGCTGGGCCACCATTTGACATCCCACAAGTATCCACCCCATCCACGCACACAGTCACACTGCCTCTACATACATCATCACCATTGGCCTTAGCTGAGGGACAGTCTATGGATGGCATTGGCCAGGACAGTGTGGTATCCATGGCACGTGTGTCAGGACACAGCAGCCATAGCTGGATGTCCGGCGGGGTACCATATAGGAAGATGTTCAGGAGTGCTCATCGGAGCACTGCTTGTCATCATGCCCCTGGCAGATGTGCCACATATATATCTACCACACTCATGTTCCAGGCTGTCATGGAGGCACAGGCACAAATGGAACGGTACACCAGACAGGGTCTAAGGGCGCAGGGGGCTCATCACACCTCTGTAAATGACAGCATCCATGACCTAGAAGGTGCCATTTGTAATTACACCGAGGTCATGGATAGACAGTGGGGTGAGACATTGGATCTCATTAACAGTGTCATGTCCATGCATTAGGACAGGGCAGGAGGGTTGCGATGGTCACGTGGACTTATGCCAGGAACATCAGCAGCTGCAGGTTGCTGTGTACATCCCACCAATCACAGCTGCTCCCGTAGTGGCAGTACCAGCCCCAGCACTGTGGAGGGGTGCTGCCCACAGGCCATCATAGCAGACCATGTGTACGTGGCCCTGGCCAGTCCCAGGAGGGACCTGGATCCAGTGGATGTTTGTCAACCTCGGGGGACAGTACCCTATCTGGCTTTGTACCTGATAGTGCCTGTGGCACCCCTGCCAGGCACAGGTCCTGTGTCCAGGGCCAGAGATGGTGAGCTGCAAACCCTGCCAGGTACAGTCTGCAGCTGTCTCACAAATCCCCATATAGGGCAGCCACATGGTGAAACTGTGTGCATGCAGACAGACACACATCAACAAAAAACCTAGGGCAACCACATACCTGCACACACGACATCACCATTGGCCCATAACTCTACTCAGCCCCCTCACACACACAAACACGTCAGTTGTATGGCTCAGCCTAGGCCTCTGGCAAACCAACAACACACCCTTTACATATGATACCTGTGCCACATCCTGTCATCCGTAACATCGAGGCAGGGACAGGCGAACATGTTTCTGATGCACAGGGTGACTGCACAGCAGTGTAGCAATGGAATACTGTGTAGCATGTTGTCAGCAGTAAAGTGAAATGCTAACATCCTAGCAGGTGTAGCTGTACAGCCATGATGCATTATAGCTGTAATTAACAATGTTGTATTGTTTTCACCATTATCCATTCTGAATGTGCTGTGGTTGTCCATGTGCCACATAGCTGATGGGTGTAATGGTGTCAGCAGACCTTCTACAGTGGACACAGATAAGTGTAGTGGGTGGTACACATTACATGGCTGGGTGCAGCACACAGAGCCTTTGGTTTGGATGCAGTACAGATACAAGACTGTGCACATGGAGGTATGTCCCCATGCAGGTAACACATCTGTTGCCCATATAATCCTACCAAGACAGGATAGACACCACCACACATTGGTATATATGCAGTCTGCTATTTGAATGACATTGAACATGCTAGCAGCATGTATGCCCCTTTCCCCACTCTACTGCAATCCTCACCTCAGTAACATGGGTGTGCCACTGCCAGTGGAATAGCCCTACCCTTAGGAGGGTGTAAGGCACTCTACTACTGTGAATGGTGTAGACCACAAATAACCAACCTGATAACATACACTGTACAGTATTACAGACAGGTATATGGGGGGATAGACTCAACAGTAACTGCAATGATGGTGGATGTGTTCACAACAGCCACACCCAGTGAGTTATAGCAACCCCAGTATTACTGCCCACCTCTACAGTATGTAGGAGGCTATTAACACATCTGCGACCTGTGAAAGACTGTATGTCCACGGGATGGCACCTGTGGAATGTTTGCATTTGCCAAGCAGTCCTGAGAGAAACATATTCTGTGAACGGAGGTAGATCCCTTAACATCTACACATATTCCTACATGTCGGATGGTGTACAAAAGCCTGCTATGATCTATATAGGCTCTGTGAACCTCCTAACCCTCATCTACACCTGCCATGATTGCTTCAAGGAGATATACCAGGTTCAGGTGGCATTCTCTGCCTTTGACAAGTCCAACATTGGTGGTGTCCAGGGTTTTAAGATTACCAGTGACATTGACCATAGGTTCAGTGTTGATATATTCCATGTCCCTGCAGATCAGACTCATCAGGCTACTGGGTGGTAGTTCCCAGCTGACATGGTGGATTTGTGGTTGTCCTTGACAACAGTGGTGAATCCATTGTCAGGTGTTGACCTGTTGGATCGTATGAGGGATCCCAGCTACTTATGGAGCCTGCCCAGGGGCTTCCCCCAAGCAGGACACTTCACTTGACTGTACTGCATGATATGTTACTGATGCCAGCCTGACATCATACAGGAGGGATGGAGTACTGTTAACATGTACTGCCCTTGTCGTGTAAGGTCCTGGTGATGGGATCTGATAAAGTTGGTAGTGTATTGCAGGCCAGACGTCTGTGGCTGTGGGGGGGGATACCTATTCGTGCCAGACGTATGTTGTTTGTGTCTCTCAAACCCATTAATGGTGCATGTGGACATATATGTTTTGGTTATGTTCCCAATTTCATCTACAGATGTATGTCCATATATACCTATATAGATATATATGGGTTTACCTTTGAAAGGGAGAAAATCATTTCTCCGAACGGCCCTTTCTGTGAACCGAAAGGATAAATCTGTCATTTTGAATCACACAGAAGTTTGAAACTCAACAAATTGAAATGCAGATTCGCTGATTTTCGAACTACAAGTTGGAATACAAATCGTAATGCAGGGGGGCAAGCCCCCCTACACCCACCCCCCCTACTTTGATATTCTAACTCTGACATTGCACTACAGTGGGGAGAGGGACATTTTCCCGATCCCCACTATAGTGCAATCCGCTCCCAAAATGCCGAATCTGCAATGAGCGAATGCATAGTGGCATTTGCTCATTGCACATTTGAGATTTTGTAATCTTGAAGGCTTACTTTCGACCTTGAAGTGAAACAAAAAAGTCCAAAAACCACAAAATCCAAGAAAACACTCAGCAAATGGATTCCTCTCCAAAAATATTTATTACAGATAATCCAAATAACACGGAAAGCAAACAAAAACTCCACCAGCACTTTCGTCCCCAAAAGTACACATTAACATGGAACTTCATCAGATGGCAGCAAAAAAACATCATATCCTTTAAATAAAACTGGGAACTTCTAATGAGTGATAGTGCCATTACAGGCTCCATTGGTGCTAAACCTATTTGTGTGTATAAGAGGAGTCGAAATCTAAAGAATATATTGGAGTGTAATGTGAACAGTACAGGATTTGGGTTCACTCATAAATATGGGAGATGCAAATTTTGTTCCTTTATTTTTGAGAGTAATGAAGTTAAAATCAATAATATTAAACTAAGATTGCAATTTAAGGGCTCATGTGATACTGAGAGGGTTGTGTATGGTGCAATATGAGATACATGCCCTTGTTTCTATATAGGAAAAAACAAACAAAAACTTAGTCAGAATAAGTGAGCATGTAAGGAACATCAGGGACAAGTTTGAATTCAATGCCCTTGCTAGGCATACTACACAACACCCAGATCACACATTTAAATTCTTTATTTTGGATATAACACCTTGTTTGGAAAGAGGGGGGCCTGGCAGTACTTATTAGAAAAAGCGGAGCTAGTGTGGCAACTCCGTTTGAATGCTACATGCTGGCCAAGTCTCAATGACAGTGTTTCTATTTATAGTTTACTAAAACTAAAAGCACTGCATAGATGATTAACATGGGTTTTCTATTCTGGTTTTCCCTGTTGGGTTTGCTGGTTGTATTTGAGCAAATGCAAGACACAGAGCTGTTTAGGCTGTTTTAAATGGTAGTGCTATACATGTTGCTTGTAGGATATATTTTTTATTAACTTTTTATTTTTATTTTCTATTATAGATTTTTTTAACATATACTTTTAAAAATGTTGCTTTATAGGATGCATACATATATACATATATTTTTTGGTCTGATTATTCATAATTGCTGACTTTTAAAATGCATGAGTTGTGGTTATTTTCTTTATCTGTCTTTCTGGGGGGAAGTGATGTCACACAAATATATTTAAAAGATATGATGGCTTTTGGGGACAAAAGTACTTATGGTGGCTTAATCCTCACTTGGTGGAGTTTTTGTTTGCTTTCTGTGTGATTTGGATTATCTGCAATAAATATTCTTGGAGAGGAATCCATTTGCTGAGCATTTTCTATGTGGACATATGGATGTATACATATATATCTATAGATGTATGCGTATCTATGTATATATGTTTATATTGATATATATATGTATATATTTCTATATCTACATATATAGATATGTTATATCCATTTAAATATAAATATATACACACGCACCCATACATCTACATGGTGAAAAATACATTCCCCGTAGTGTTGAATACCTGGGCTGGATGATATGTTTGTGAAAATATCATGATTATTCATATCTGCCATGGCTTAGTGGTAAATCACTTTGTCTATGGTGTGCAGGTTCCTGGTTTTCACGCCTTTCAGGAGCTGTTTATTTTGTTGCTGGGCAAAACACAGCCCGTTGGATACAGAGTGATTAAGGCACTTTAAAGCAGTTGTAAGCAGGTTTGCATGGAGCTAAGCACTGCCAATTTCCGATTACAGTAACTTACAGTCAGTTAGCTTCTATATTACTTAACCTGTGTAGGCAGTGCTTACTGCCATGCAAACCCGCTTACAACTGCTCAAAAGTGCCTTAATCAGTCTGTATCCAATGGGCCATGTTCTGCCCGGCAACGAAACAAACAGCTCCTGCAAGGCTCAAACCCAGGACCCTGCGCACCATAGACAAAGTGATTTACCACTAAGCCATGGCAGATATGCATAATCATGATGTTTTCACAAACATATCATCCAGTCCAGTCATGCAACCGTGCAGCGAATGTATACCATCTAGATGTATGTGTGTAATATATTAATATCTAAACAGGTACAACATATCTATATATGTAGATATATATAATTTCTAAATCTATATACATTTATATTAATATATATGAACGTATATACATGCAAATAGCTACATCGACACATATATGTGTCTACACCTATATGTTTACAATAAGGGATAGACTCCTGCCCCAGAGACTTCCCATACTCTGGAACAGACTACCTGTCTGTGTCAAACAGAGCTCCTCATTAGCACTCTTCAAGAAAAATCTTGATGATTGGATGGGAAATAGGAAATTCACCCCAGGGATCACTTTTGTGGCTCTGCTCAACAGGGGCACAGGAAAATAATTTTCTTGGAGGAATGAATCTTGGTTTTGTTTGGGATAGCATGATCCATGCATTCTTGTAGGTGCCCGTAGAGTGCATTAGTAAAGGATTTTGCAGCTTGAACAGTGTTATCCTTTAGCATGGGGGCTTTGAAACTTCCCACCTCGGTCTTAAGTAACGTGAAGTTTGCTTTTGAAAAGCTTTTCACGGTGGTTTCTTTGACCGGGGGTGGTGGTGGAATATGGATATCCAGAGTGATTATTTTAAGGTCAGATCTAACCAGCGAGAGGTTGACCTCCAATGTGGAACACTGGTCGCCCATGTTGGTGATGACCAGGTCCAATATGTTGTCACCTCTGGTGGGGGTGTTGAGCAATTGATCCTGGGTGTTTGAGTTTATAAATTCTAGGAAATGTTGGGCAAGGGAGTTTGTACTTGAGTAGTTCTCCCAGTTAATGTTTGGGTAATTGAAATCACCCAATATCAGGGTGTTTGGTAGGACCTTTATGTTTCCCACTGTTTCCAGGACTATGGAGTGGGGGTCCTGGGACATGGTGGGTGATCTGTAGCAAGCTATAATTTGAACAGCAGTTTTGCCTGTTGCTAGTTGCACGTGCATGATCTCTGAAGCATCGTGCTGTGCCACTAACCTGGAGGTGTGGGTATCCCTGATGAATATGGATACTTCTCCACCTTTTGTATTTCAGTCCGGGTTTTGTGGCTGAAATGTATGGTATGAGTTGTAGCCTGGTAGTGCTGGGGTACTCTGTGGAGCCTTAAACCAGGTTTCTGTTACTGTACATATATCAATTTTCTCTATACTGAGGAGTGCCTTGAGTGCATACATTTTGAGGTTTAGCCTTTTGGCATTGAGTAGCATTACCCTCAGGTTTTTGTTACTTGTGCTATTTACTGAAGCAACAGAAGTTGAAACAAACTAAGATGAATAAAACAAAATCACGTCAGCAAAACCAGCAGCAAAAAGTCCAATATTAAGTGTTTTATTAACATCCACTTTTCATTCAAGAAAACTGAACTTCTTCAGACAAACATCAAAAGGTAACAAATGTAAAAAAACTCCTTAAATACACAATTAACAACACATGGTACATTTGAATGGACCAACCAACTGGTTAAAACTCGCCGACATCATTATGTGGGAAAAAGCTGGTCTCAAAGCTTCTTAAAGTGCTACTGCATACCAAAGTCAGGTCTTGACAGAATGTGTTTTGAAATCAAACAACTGACTGAAATAAAATAAAAAATAAAAAATTATCAATGAAAATGTGTCTAAACATAAAATGTTTAAAACCAAGAAAAATGAAACATAGTGATGCGACCAATTTAATGACAAAAAATAAGAAACATAAAAAATAATAAGTCATAAATGAAAAAATAAAAATAAAAAATAATAAAATTACCTCTGCATACTTCTGAGTTTCAAAATGCAAGCTAAACTTACTCTGTCATTAAGACCTGGAGGTCTATATGAACAGAGTTTCAGCTGCCAAATTACTTCTAGGTGCTCTAATAATAGTTGAAAAGGACCCCCCCTGATGTCAAAGGGAACCTGTCCTAACACCCTAAAAGTAAAACTATGCTGAGGGTGGTCGTTAACATGTTTCGCCAAAGCGTTTTCACACTTATTTTTCCTAATACAATATAAATGCTCATAGATTCTTTTGTTAAAACCTCTGTCAGTCTTGCCCACATAAAACGCTGGGCAAGACTGGCAGCAAGCTAAATAAATAACCGATCGAGATTTACAGTTGAATCTACCAACAGTGGAGAAAGAAGACCCAGCAATTTTAAATCTCGAACCAGTGGCAAAGTGTCTGCACATGTTGCAACTCTCACATTTGAAAGTGCCCTCTACTCTAACACGAGTGTCCTTTTTTGTTTCTAGTATCCGTTTGAGGTCATCACCCCTCCTGTATATAAAACTAGGCAAAGTACCAAACCTGGCTTGTAAGGCATCGTCACACCAGGTCTTAATGACAGAGTAAGTTTAGCTTGCATTTTGAAACACAGAAGTATGCAGAGGTAATTTTATTATTTTTTATTTTTATTTTTTCATTTATGACTTATTATTTTTTATGTTTCTTATTTTTTGTCATTAAATTGGTCCCATCACTATGTTTCATTTTTCTTGGTTTTAAACATTTTATGTTTAGACACATTTTCATTGATAATTTTTTATTTTTTATTTTATTTTGGTCAGTTGTTTGATTTCAAAACACATTCTGTCAAGACCTGACTTTTGTACGCAGTAGCACTTTAAGAAGCTTTGAGACCAGCTTTTTCCCACATAATGATGTCAGCGAGTTTTAACCAGTTGGTTGGTCCATTCAAATGTACCATGTGTTGTTAATTGTGTATTTAAGGAGTTTTTTTTACGTTTGTTACCTTTTGATGTTTGTCTGAAGAAGTTCAGTTTTCATGAACGAAAAGTGGATGTTAATAAAACACTTAATATTGGACTTTTTACTGCTGGTTTTGCTGACTTGTGCTATTTACGGCGGTGGCTTTGTCTTTTGAGCCTTGCCTAAAAAAGGTGCTATGGGCATGGCAAGAGCTTTGGCCAGTATTCAAAAGCCTAAAGGTGACAGGTGCAAGCCATCTCTAGCAAAGCAGCGTGGCTTGTCGAGCATGTAATCCCAGGCTGACCGACACTGGATCCCCTTGAATGACACCAGAAGCTTAGCCAATTGTTGAAATTGATAATTTTTTCTCTATACCATGGTATCATTCTTGGTGAGGGCAGGCTGCTACTCAGGGTCAGGGTCATACCGGCCTGGGCTACTTGATCAGAGAGCTCCTCCATGACTCTTTTCATGTAGTCCAGGGAGGTATGGCTCAGGTCATTCACACCAACATGGACAATGACAAAGTCATATTTGTACTTGTTCTGGAGTGACCTGAGTGCTTGTGTTATGTGGTGTATCCTGGCACCTGACAGGCAACTAACAGTAACCTTCTCCTTGTTCAGCCTAGTGAGTGGAATGTCAGTGTGCCTGACTATAGAGTCACCTATTACTAGTGTGTTTGATGTGTTATTTTCCCTTAAGGGCTGTTATTGTGTGGCACACTGGTTTTGTGATGTATGTGTTTCATGGTTTGTGTTTGGGGGTGGAGGTTGCTTGGATGTCTGCTTTGGAGGTCTCTGTTGCTTTTGCAGATTTTTGTTTAGAGCCTCTGAGCGTTTTCGTGTATTTGTGTGTTTTTGACGGTGTTGGATTCATAGGTCTATGTGAGACTGGTGGTGTGATTCAAGTAATTCCCTTCTCCTCTTGACTGCCTGGTTCAGTCTTGGGTTGAGAGAGCTTAGCCACCAGTTTGGCTGTATAATTGCTCTCTCACATGTATTAGTGTTTGGTAGAAGGAGGAGAGGATTGTCTGTGTACATGAGGCAATTGTAACATTGCCTCAAAATGCCCAGATTCACCAGTTGGACCAGAGAGTACACCTGAAACTGCCCTTTGGACATGCTTGGATAGGTACAGTAAACTGTTTTACTGATTGGACGGTAAGGTCGAATGAGCCTTGTCCTTCTCTACAGTATAGGGGGGGGGTCTAGTGCTAAGGTTTATTAGTGCTTGCTATGAGTTTTGAGCAAGTGCAGGGATGAGAAGTGAATGGTTTGAGTGCGTAAGTTAAAGTTTATCTAGTTCCAAGGAAAAATTTAAAGAGTAGACTTTGTGGAGCTGGGAACAGTTATACCCTAGCTAACAGGCACTGCCTGGCGAACAAAACTATGCAAATGCAGGTTTTATAGCAGGGAAATGAAAGAGATAGAAATTAGCCCAAAATGGCCAATAAACTACTAATTTCTGGGCTGAAACCACTCCTCCAGAGACAGACAGGCAGCTCAAAGCTCCCTCTCTCACAGTGAGCAGAGAAACTTCCTTCTATCCAAAAGGTATGGAAAAAAAAAACACAGGGAAACATAAAAAAAAAACAAACCTTTGAAAAAAAAATTCA
>NC_056729.1:681345730-681403230 GCF_019279795.1 Protopterus annectens
GGCCCCAAAAAGGTTGGATGAATATGTGCTTGTAAAAGCAGCAAATGGTCGTATTTACAAAGAGCCATTGTCCAAACCTCTGTGGTTTACCGACCCAGAGACGAACCAAACCATACAGTTCCGAGTAATAATTTCAAAAATCTGCCCAGTAAATTTACTAGAAAGAGATTTAATGCAAGTGTTCGGCATAGCAGCCGTCCCAACCTCCACTGGGATGGTGGCAAGGAGAATTGAACCAAATAGTGCAATGCTATTAGAGGGGCAGGGAGATCTACATTACTGGTATAGTAATGATTTTATAGAAACAGGCCCCCAGAGTGTAGTGACGGATCTTACAAATTTGGCATTAAGCAAATACGGAATAAAAAATCCGAAGGTGTCAGATCCATTACATTGCACAATGTATTACAGAAGATGTGCCGGACCTGATTTAGAATACGAAAAGAAATTTCTTAGTTTTAAAGTCACCAAACTAGTATTGCATAGCCTTTTTTGGGACACACTAGGTAATTCTGCAGTCACACGTAGCCTTACAAGGGATATGCAGCTGTTGTATAAGAATGAATTAACTACACATATTTCAGTCACGGAGGGTGAAGGAATGTCATGGTACCTCGTGGGTAAGAAAATAACTGAATGGGTAGGATGGACACCAGAACAGTTGGCAGGTAAAGGCGTTCAGGTTCAAAAACTTAACTGGGTTACACAAGCCAGACCGACCTTGCACCTCTGGGAAGATGAACCGATACAATCCCCTGGGACATTATGACTATGTCTCCTTACCCCCATGGAGGAATCTCAATTGCAGAAGATTCCAAACTCATTATGGTCGCAGGGTCAGCACGATATCGGACTGATTAGAACGGCAGGACAGGTAAAGATTACACCCAAGTCAGAATTTAGACCTCATAAACGGCAGTATCCCTTGAGCAGAAAGGCAGAGGAGGGCATTTTACCGGTAATCACAGCACTTTTGAAAGCTGGAGTATTAATTCCGTGCACAGACTCACCGTGTAATACGCCCTTATTTCCAGTAAAAAAAAACGGATGGGACATGGAGGATGGTACAAGGCTTAGAGGCAATAAATGCCACGGTGGTACCTCGGGCCCCCATGGTCCCGGATCCGTCTATTCTGCTGAATGATATCCTTCCAACGGATAACTACTTTTCTGTAATTGATATCAGTAATGCCTTTTTCTCCATTCCCTTGCAGGAAGATAGTAGATTTTGGTTTGCATTTACGTTTATGTGCAAGCGTTATACCTATACCAGGTTACCGCAGGGATACTGCGAAAGTCCGACCATCTTCTCACAAGAGATGTCCACCAATTTGGCTCAGTTCCAACCCGCCCAAGGGTGCCACCTACTGCTGTACATGGATGATATCCTCCTGGCCGACTCGGAAGAACTCTGTAAGTCCGAGACTATTCGACTACTACACTTTCTGGCACACGAAGGACATAAGGTAAATAAGTCTAAGTTACAATTTTGTAAATTAGAAGTCGTTACCTGGGTTATACTATCTCTGGGAAGAGCAGGCGATTAGATGACAGTAGAAAGAATGCTATTTTACAAGCCCCCATGCCAACTACAAAAAAATAAATGATGTCCTTTTTAGGCATTACGAACTTCTGTCGTAGTTGGATTCCCAACTATGCCGAAGAAGTGCACCCGCTATCAGACTTAATTTTTGCAATACCGATGGCGGCAAAGATTTGCTGCACTGGACAGACAAGGCAGTACAGGCATTCACTAGAATCAAGCAACTGATAGCTGGGTCAGCGACGTTGGGGTTTCCAGATTACAGTAAGACCTTTGTACAGACTGTAGATTGCAAGCAGGGATTTATGACATCTGTTTTAATGCAAATGTATGGAGATAAGTTAAGACCATTGGCATTTTACTCTAGTAAATTAGACTCAGTAGCACGAGCATTACCACACTGTGTGCAAGCAGTAATTGCAGCCGCTTTGGCGGTACAAGCATCTGCCACGTTGGTATTGTTCCATGATCTTACGTTAAAAGTCCCACACTCTGTAGCAGTCATCCTTCTGCAGGACAAGTTAACATTTCTGTCACCTAGCAGACATTTATCTTGTATGACTATGCTGTTATCACAGCCACACATGACAATTGAGAGATGCACTACCTTAAATCCAGTGACATTGCTACCCATTGCTGAAGGCGGTATCCTGCATGTATGCTTAGATCTCATACATTCTAAAGTTCTACCAAGACCGGATCTTAAAGATCAACCCTTACTACATGCGGACTGGACACTGTTTGTAGATGGGTCAGCATGCAAAACAGAAACAGGCACCATGCAGGTAGGGTATGCAGTTACTACTGCAACTCAGATAATAGAGGCAAGACCACTCCCCGGGTACTTATCCGCTCAAGCAGCGGAACTGATTGCTGTGACAAGGGCATGTCTCCTTTCGGAGGACAGGAATGTCACTATCTATATGGATAGTCAATATGCCTTCTCTACGGTACATGTGTTTGCTCAGCAATGGAAAAATAGGGGGATGGTTACAACCTCGGGGAAAGACATCATGCACAAAGAACTAATCCTTGAATTACTACAAGCTGTCCAATGGCCAGGGGTTTGGCCATCTGTAAATGTGCTGCTCATACCCGTGCTAAGGACCCGGTATCACTTGGTAATGCCCTAGCAGACAAAGCAGCCAAAGAGGCAGCTATGCCCAGTACCTTTTCACTTGAAACCACACCTACAGAATTACAACCAACAGATAAGTTTGATTTACAAACCTTACAAGTCATGCAGGAACTTAGCACAGTACAGGAAAAACAACGCTGGACTAGGTATGGTGTTAGACAGAACAAAGGAATCTATGTGGGACCAGATAATAAATATGTTTTGCCTAGTAATCTTTTTAGGTATGCAGCACTAGTCGTGCATGGCCCTTCCCATCTGGGCCCTGCAGCTATGATTAGAATTATCCACCTTACCTTTTGGACCGAGGGTTTCATTGCATATGCAAAACGTTTTTGTCTATCCTGCATAGTATGTGCTAAATACCACGGGGGAGGGGTCAGAGTTGTCCCGGCATCATTTACAACACCCCCCTATCCATTTCATACAATATGTATGGACTTCATCGAATTGACCCCGGCACAACTAAAGAAGTTTGTGTTAGTGATAGTAGATGCATTTACTAAGTGGGTTGAGGCCTTTCCGGTGACACATCCGGATGCTCAAACAGTGGCTAAAATTTTGGTCAATCACATCGTCCCGCACTTTGGACTTCCTACACGCATCTACTTTGACAACGGCACGCATTTTGTCAATCAGATCATTCAGAAACTGTCTACAGTTTTCCAAATTGAACTGAAACACCATTGTGCCTACCACCCACAGTCAGCAGGGTTGGTGGAGCCAACGGGCATTCTAAAAGGCAAGTTAAGAAAACTCATGGCGAGACACATCAGTCTTGGATTACCTGTCTACCTCTAGCCCTCCTTTCCATGCGGACAACTCCCACCTCAAAGGAGTCACCCCATTTGAGTTATTGTACGGGAGACCTTATTACGTCCCGCAGTGGCAAAACTTGTTGCCTGCGGAACGTGAGGGGGGTGAGGAGATAGCAGAGTACATGAGGAAAATGCTGACGAATACTAACAGCTGTTTAACGAATGATTATTTTTCAGGTTCAAGAGACGACAAAATCACGGAAATCAGACCCGGCGACTGGATCTGGGTCAAGATCGTTAAGAAAAAGACTTGGGCATCCCCCAAATGGGAGGGCCCCTACCAGGTGTTGATCGCAACTCCAACGGCAGTTCAGATTAAAGAAAGGTCCTCATGGATCCACCTAACACATTGTAAAATTGTAAAACATTTTAAGTTAGATAAAAACTTGAATCCCCCTGGGGAACAGACAGCAGTAACCATGAAGGACAATAATGAGAATAAGAGAAAATGGTTCTATTGCAATATTTTATTGTTTATAACTATTGTGATTGTAATATTTCTGTTTTGGCCATTTTTGTTTTTTAATGAAGCTAGCCATTCAAAAAGAGACAAACACACCAGCTGGCATCCAAACTTTAATACATATCAAGCGATTAAATATGCATATGCATTCTCAATGAATGTCTCAAATTGTTGGGTATGTACTGCAATACCTACTGTACATAGTGGCTTAATGTTAGGGACAGCCCCTCTGGGAACAAATGATACTTGGAATAATTTGTTGTTTGAAACCACAGAAGTACCACTGAGAGACAAGGTGGTGCTGCCTCTTCTGGGGCGCCAAAACGGAACAGTGTGTTTTCAAAAGATTGGAAAAGTTAAGGTGGGGCTGAGCCAATGTAATTTGACAATAGTTCATAATTGTACCCTAGAAGGGCAGTGTGAGACCAAGTTTGGAGCTATAAAAAAAGACATCAATGTAAATGGTACTAGTTTTGTTGAAAAAATGCTGTATGTATATGACCTGTTATTTAAGGGGCTAAAGCCAAATGGGAGTTATGAATTTCCAACCAATATCACCATCAAAACGAATGATTGTTATTTTATTTGTGGTAGGGTAGGAAAGCATATAAATGGTTACCATATGGCTGGTCAGGAAGTTGTTTTTTGGGATATCTGATACCAGCTATTAGACATGTGAATGCATTGCCTCAAGGTAAAATACGAAATGCACGTTCTCTTAATAAACCTATTAATCCCGTAGGTAACATTGATGCGTCATGGATTTATCACCATGACTTGGCGCACGTCAGCAGCAAAGGACTCTCACATATGGACCTAGGTGATGATGTAATTGCTTGGGCTGGTATTTTGTCAGCGTATGGGACAGTAAAATCCATCTGGGAACTGAGAAAACTGTCAAAACTGTTAGAGACTCTGAGTAATGCGACATTTTCAGCGCTAGAATTGGTGACGGACAAATTAATGGCGATGAGAACAGTAGTGTTGCAGAACCGTATGGCGCTCGATTTCACCCTAGCGAAAGGAGGTACTTGCGCTCTCATACACGAGGAGTGCTGCTCGTTCATTCCTGATAACGAGCATGAAATTCAGAGTCATCCTGAAATAATTCAACAAGTTTCTGAACTGACTAAACCTGGTCCAAACCCCTTGACTGACTTTTTCCAAAACCTGTTTGGAAACTGGGGTTCTGTGTTGATGAACATTTTAATTGCTGTATGTGTTGGTGCAGTCATATTTTTGCTGCTTGGCTGCTGTTGCATACCATGTATCAAAATGATAATATCGAAGGTTATCTCTGCCAATGCTACAAAAGCATATTTTTCTGATTATGAGAAGGTATAAAATGTATCTGGGATTGTGTAAAATAAACAGTATACAAAATGTTGTAAGGGGGGAAATGTGGAAAAATACTGAAGTTCAACATATTTTGTATTCTGTATATAAAGGGTTAAGCAGAAAAATGTTCACTGCGTGCAAACTGAAATGTTCTGGAAAATGTTGATCACTGAGGAATGCAGAAGTTAATCTTAAACTGCTGATAAGAAAGTTAATGGTGCAAGAATAACTGTGGTACTGGCTGGTAAAAACAAGTAATCAAACTATCACTTCTAATGAATGTTCTGTGTGCTACGTGTATATACGTGCAGGAGGGTCTATAAAAGCAGAACTCAAAGTACAAGGAGCCAGACTGCTGGCATACTACTATCATGTAGCAGGTCTCCATGCATGTAAAATAAAGCTGTTTTACTTGCTTACAAGAACTTGGTGTGATTCTTCCAGAATATGTTAGAAGAGTAAAATCTTTCGACATATATATATATATATATATATATATATATATATATATATATATAAGGTGGCGCCTCTACGGAGACTGGAAACTATCACCCCATAAGCCTGACTAGCTTAGTCTGCAAGGCTATGGAGCTCATAAACAAAGACATTGGGGACCTACAGACACTAGATCCTACCCAGTTCGGCTTTGTCAAGGGCAGATCCTGCCTTTTGAACCTGGTTGACTTCTTCGAAACAGTCACCATAGCCATAGATGAGGGGAAGGTAGTCCACACAGCCTATCTGGACCTTGCAAAGGCATTTGACACAATACCCCACTCGGGCATCATAGATAAGCTATCCAGCTTAAATATAAACCCCTATGTCACAAGATGGGTCGCAAACTGGCTCAAAGACAGAACCCACAGAGTGAGAGTTGCTGGAGCCATGTCAGACTCGAAACCGGTCAGAATTGGCGTCCCACAGGGTTCTGTCCTGGGACCACTCTTGTTCGGTATATACTTTTCCGAGGTACAGGCAAACGTGGGAGGACTATGGCTCACCAAGTTCGCAGACGACTGCAAACTGGGCGCCATAATCGACTCTCCAGCTGACACAAACATCCTTCAAAAAGGTCTCACAGAGATGGATAACTGGTGCCAGCACTATGGTTTAAAGCTAAATGCCAAAAAATGTATAGTCATACCCTTTGGCAAAAACAATGTGCCCACAAATTACCACATAGGTCAAACCCATTAAGTACAGAGAAAGTTATTAGGGACCTGGGGACCCAAGTTGATAGCAATCTCTCCTTTGAAAACCACATTGCCAAAGTGGTTAGAAAGACCTTCTACATAGCCCACCTCATCACGAAGGGTTTCACATCTAGATCAAGAGAGGTAATCGTGCCCCTTTATTCATCCCTCATCAGGCCCATCATAGAATACAATGCCCCTTTTGGGATGTACCTTACACGACACCTGCAGCAATTAGAAAGACCCCAAAAGTATCTCACCAAGAGGATCAAGGGTCTCAAACAGATGCCATATGCTGCTCGGTTAAAAAAACTCCAGCTCTACTCAGTTGCATACCACCTACTTCGAGGCGATCTATGCCTGACATACAAAGCTATGTCAAATCCAGAATTAATGGACATGCTCCACCTCAGTAAATCTAAATCCCTTAGAGCCACATGCTCGAGGGACTTGAACCTCAGCACAGAAATAAATAGAACTTGCTGGAGGGACAGGTTCATAACCCAGAGGTTCCCTTCGCTGTGGAATAGAATACCAGTTCATGTGAGGCAGAGCACCTCACTGAATCTCTTCAAGAAGAATCTTGATAGGTGGATGGGGGATCGTAGGTTTGTCCCAGGGATTACTCCCGTGTCACTATTAGACAGAGGCACAGTAAACTAAACCTTAAAAAGGGCACAGTATACTCAAATCAAGGGGTGGCGTAAGCCATACAGAATCGGGCTAGGCTTATAATTGCCCCAGGGCAGATAGCCTAGTATGAACCTATATATATATATATATATATATATATATATATATATATATATATATATATATATATATATATATATATATATGTATATATACACACACATATATATGGCTATCTGGATAAGTATATGTACATATATTTCCACCATATGTCCTGGACATGGAGTGTAGCCCTACCCCAGCCCCTATAGTCCCAATGTTGTAGTGCAAGGGGATGTCAGGTATGTATAGCAGGAATATTAGTACACTATTGCTACTGCTCATTGGGATTGTCTTCACAGACATGGTGTGTGTGGAAGGTCACATCTGCTTGTAACATTTGTGGGATTGGCTACTGACAGACATCCTAAGGACATCATTGTAAAGTACCGCTGCTAGCATGTAATGCCCCTGTGGACTACAGCAGAGATGTTGGCCAATATATGCGGAAATTCTGACGCACCCTGTGCAGTCCAGAGGTATACACATAAGCCCTTAGTGCAGATGTGTACCATGAATGACCATATGGATGTAGACAGCCATGTATAACACATAACAACTGGTATACATTTGCCACCAGAGGTTATGCATTCACACGCTCCTGTCTGGCCTGACACATAATGACTGCTGGTACAGGGGTGCAATGGCCACATACTACCCACTAGATATTGCCATACATCTGTACAGCATCCCACTGTTCTGACATACATGATTTTTAAGGGAGGCACAGCAGCAGGACATCTGGCAAGTATCTGCACATGACATCTCACTGGGTAAGTACACTAAGCTGCTAGGCATGTAACAATGCACTGTGCAGGCTACAGGCAGACTGGCTCAACACTGGCCTACATCTCCTATGGGGGAATGCACATGTACGTGCATATATAGCAGGCTGAACAGGCATGTCACAGCACAGGGTAAGATACACCTGTGTGAAGGTACACAACCCCAACCAGTGTACACAACCACAGCCACATATGGTAAGCTAGCATAATATTATAGTATATGGACCATTTGTTCTACACCATCCTCATATCTGCCACTCACCGAAAGACCCTACATATACTGGGCTGCTACACAGTTTGGTCTGATGGCTGCCTGTGGTATGGGACATGTGTGTGTGTATGGCTGTACAAACATGTACGCCAATATGGTACCTTGCAGTGGGGCAGCATGTAATGTCAACATTCACCATAAGTACACAGATCTCAGTACTGTACAAACATCCACAGAATGTCCAGGTTATGTCATGAAATATAACCCCTACTGTACATAACATGTGTAGCAGTCTGATACATCACTGGCTTATCAGATATGATGACACTAATTATGGTGTCTGGCACATATGCACCACTTCATGCACGACATATGTACAAAGGGTGACAGAGGTGTGGCTGGAAGCACATACACAGGGCCAGTATTGACATGTTGCTGTGATACCCTCATACATTTACTGTTGTAACAGAGTTTGTTGCAAAATATGTCCTATGAGGGATATGAAGTCAGTAACTGTCATGGCCTTTACCATCAACAGACTGCAGTCCTCACACTACCTTCTGCAGTCCACATATAGATGCTCCATGGCTAACACATGAAACCAAAGGCATGACACTGGCCAATCTGCAGATGGGGATTCCTCATAAACATGAAACTGATATGGCAGGTATTGCAACATGTACGACAGCCATATCCAAACACTATTAAACCAACATTACTCCAAATGCAGTATAGCAGCACTTACAGTCTGTAGTCAGCTCAGGCACATTCCCCTCCTGTTTGTTGCCCTGTTTCCACAGTGTATGTTGTTAGAGGTAAATCCCCAATCCATCTGAGATGCTGTTTGCCAAACAACAGACCTAGCTCCTGCTCACAGTGACTGAAAAGGGCCAACACCACCATGATTTTCCTAGATATTGGAGTGTGTTTCCATGCAATTGGCTATGGGAATGTTACCACAGCTGTCCCACATGCAATCAGCTAGGGGAGGGCTGCAATTCGTGCAGAGGCCATCAGTTGATCATGAGCATCACTTAAAATATACATGCTGCTGCCTAAACAAAGCAGATGTGGGTCTCCACATCCACCAGAGAGGGGGTGGGTGAGGCAGATAGAGGCAAATACCTGTCAGGGAGGGGTGGGAGAGTAAAACTGAAGCATGTTTGTGTCACACAACTACCAGCACAGGGTATCAAACCTCCAACAGCTATGCACTGCTATCACAGTTAGATGCAGTTACTGGATGCACCACATGGGTTACCTGTTGTGGAGCACTCAGAACATATGTGTGATTGTGAGTGACATATGCAACAGGGATATGGTAGATATACGGTAGGTGATGTACACGTGCCTGTCCACAATAACAGGTGCCAGCGTCAACACAGCCACACACTCACAGGGATGCACACACATTGACACACTTGGCAGGGCCAGGAGTACAACTCATCAATAGTGGGATTGCTACAACACATCACTGTGCAGGTATCACATGCACCACATGGGTCACATGGGTCATACGGAGGGTGTAAGAGCAAAGAATATGAGGAGGTGTCAGACAGACATCAGGCTTCAGTATGCTCATGGGGGTTGCAGTAAGTGTGGTCGTGAACATACGCACCATACAACACACACACACACACACACACACACACACACACACACACACACACACACACACACACACACACACAAACACACTGGGTGCCAGTACTGACATGCATGGGTGCATGTCTGCACTGGTGTGTGTGGTGGCCAACTGTGCCAGCAGGCTATACAGGGGTAGGTGATCGGTATATCTTGGCATCAGCCCACATGACAATTGCCTACATTGTGGCACAGGGCTGTAGTTTTTGCATTTGCCCACACAGGTGGGTATTGTATCCCCCATCCAGTCACCTGGGTGACTATTGTGTGTGACCAATGCTGTGCATCGCCTGCCATGTATGTGTTCCTTAGACCATGACATGGATGGTGTCTAAGATGTGCACACCTCCCACATGCATGTACAGTGACATGTGGAACTGTACCTGGGGTGTCTGGCCCATGTTGTGAACATGGATTATCAGATGTGCCAGTCTTGCCCACCTGTGGAAGGAACTGGTAATGGGCAGATTTACTCTGCACCTACATTGATAGCATGCTAACAGCATTCCCTGGTGTCAGTGGCATCTGTCCATACAAGGCATGCTGTCAAGCATGGTATGTCCATTGTAGGTCACATGTGAAGGTACCACAGGTGGTGCAGGTGTCCATTGGGGAACATGGGGGAGGTGCACTGTCTGCATGTGCATGCATATTGGACAGATGGGCAGGGTGACATGCCCTCTGTAGCCCACTGCTATTACTCCATAGTCACTATCGGTGGACAATATGCAGTGTACTACCCACATATTGGCTGTTGCCTAGGCATGTGTGTGTGTGAGACATGGGTTGAGAGTGTGCTCTGGGTAATACTGGGGTTGCTAACTGTGATTGCCTGGCCTTGATGTCACATGTATGGGTATGGCTTTGCACCCCAGCCTCTCAGCTATTCTACATCTGTTATCCCAGTACAGTTGACATTGTGATATATAGTAGGGCCACCATATACGTAATATGCAAAACCCGCTCCACATTGGCCACAGGTGTCACGCACTCACAACCACCTCTATGCAGAATATGAGTTACAAACACACACACACACACACACACACACACACACACACACACACACACACACACACACACACACACCTGTTATGTCTCGGAGTAGAACCCCTACCTAACTAGTTTATTACACCATAGCACTACGCAGCTATAGTATGTGCCACTGATATTACTGGAGTACTCCTTCCCCAAAGGTGTATTTCACAATGAATGACATCAGCAGGATTACCAAAGTAGGGCATTTGGAATGTACTGTGAGTGACTTGCCTATAATGCATTGCTCTGTACACAGACATTGGAACACACACAAAAAATCCAGAACTGCCATGGGTGGGGATGGAATCCTACCACAGTTCTAAATCACACTCCAGTAGTGCACAGTTACCGGATGCGCTACAGAGATTACTGGGCTACAACCTTCCCAGAGGTGTATTTCTAGGTTGGTGATATCAGCAGCCTTGCCAAAGTTGAGTATATGAATTGAGTGTGAGTACCCTAAAAAGCATTGTTCTCTACTCAGTCAGAGACAGACAGACACACTCACACAGTTGCCAAGTCTGGGGTTAGAACACCTACCTAACTACTTTATCACACTACAGAAGTATGCAGTTATGGTGTATTTCTAGGTGAGTGACATCAGCAGCCTTGCCAAGGTTGAGTATATGAATTGTAAGGAGTGTGAGTACCCTAAAAAGCATTGCTCTCTACACAGTCAGAGACAGACAGGCACACACACAAATGCACACACAGCCGTACAGTTGCCAAGTCTGGGGTAAAACTCCTACCTAACTAGTTTATCACACTACAGCTGTACGCACTTATGGGAAGTGCCATGGAGATTACTGGGCTACAGCTCTCCCAAAAGCGTATTTCACATTGGATAACCTCAGCAGGCTTGTCATAGTAGGGCTATAGGGAGGGTGGTGTGTGCATGGGCCATAACCCATTCATCTAAGGATTGACACGCCACATGGGGGCACACACGGGATCATATGTCACAGGTACATGTGTACAGCTACTAGATGACTACTTCCTTGTACAGTCATGTTGCACAGCTGGCACGTGCACCACATAGTCTGTAATGCTGACAGACACTGGTGGCTATTATCTGCAGTGGGTGACATCTGCACCTCATGTGTTTGGGGCCCTTTGGCTGTGTGCTGGGTGGGACAGGCCTGGATGGCTCCTTGTCATGGTCACCCTCTTCCACACATGTATGTCCATCTGCCTTTGGCTTGTTATAGTGTGTTGTCCTTACATATATGTCTGTATTCCTATCCACTGTATGTGCAAGGCAGGAGTGGTGCATACTGACGTGTCTGCACTAAGAACTGCAACTGCCAGATATGTCTGATCCACTGGTGTTTGCAGACATGGCCTTTATGTATTTGTGTGTGAGCATGCCCAGTATGGCTGTCTGTATTACATGTGCAGATCAAGTCTAGGTAGTTTGTACTGCGGTGCTGACCTTTGTGTTGTACACTGACAGGTAGCATGATGTGTCTGCAGGGTATCCATCAGTCAGTTGGCATTGACTGTTGCTACATTTCTGCATAACGGGGGGGGGGACACCTGACCATTTCTACATTTCTACACAGGTTTGAGGGGGACCACACCTGACTGTTAAGATATTTCTATGTAGGATGGGGGGCACACCTGACTATTTCTACATTTCTACACAGGTTTGGGGGACACACCTGACTGTTACTATATTTCTATGTCGGATGGGGGGAGGGCACACCTGACTATTTCTACATTTCTACAAAGGAGTGGGGGGGCACACCTGACTGTTACTATAAGTCTACGTAGGATGGGGAGCCACACCTGACACTTGTACACATTTGCTAGGACTGTACTGGTATGTCGGGTACTCCATTTCAGTCTGTAGTCTTATCTGTCGTGCTGGCTAGTGGCATACCAGTGTACTACAGATGTTAGCTTTTAATTACCAACATATTAGTGTCTGACTTCCTAGCCTTCACAACTGACATCCAACTGCCTGGCCTGCTGTAGTCTGTCTGTGTAGGCCTGGGGGGGGTACCCATAGGCTTCATTCAGAGGCCATAGTATAGCATTTGTTTGTGTTTGTCTACACCTGTCCTTCTTGCTGTGACTATTGTTGGGTATGTGACCCCCCCCCCCGACTGGCATGTGTAAGTCACTTACCTTGTGGGTGTCCCAGTATTGAGGGTGGTGCTGCAGAGCTGCCTATGTCGGATGCACATAGTACACTCCCTATACATGGTTTAGCACAGGTAGTGCCATGTTTAGCATCCCTTTTACTGTATGTGTGAGTCAGAGAGAGGTGCCATTCCCTGGGTCCCTACTGTGTCAGTGCATGTGCTATGCATTGCTCCTTTGCCAAGGCAGAGGCATACTGGGCATGCCTCCTTTTGCCTACTGGGGCAGGCTCAGGTTGTTCCTCCTCCGAGTTACTCTGTGCCTGTGCAGGCCTTGGCAATGGTGGGGAGCTGTGTGGCCCTCCCCCTTGCTGTTCCTGTTGCAGCTGTTTCCGCAGGATTATATTGTGTAGCATGGCACATGCAAGGACAATTTGGGTATATGTAGTTGCTGAGTACTGCAAGGCTCCACCATATTTGTCCAGGCACCAGAACCGTGACTTGAGCATCCTAAACACACGCTCTGTTATGATTCTTGTTTGTTCGTGTGCCTCATTATGGAGTTCTTGTTCGGGTGTGTTTGCATTTCTGGTGGGTGTCATCAGCCATGGCTCCAGTGCGTATCCAGCGTCCACCTCTAGGTGACCGTGTGGGATGTCCCCATATGGCAAATCTCTGGTACAGCTGCATCAGATGCCAGATGTGGGAATTGTGATAGCTTCCAGGGCAGCCAGCACACACATTCATTATTATGCCCTGGGCATCACACACGACCCGGCAGATGATGGAGGGGAAGCCCTTGCCGTTGATGTAGACCCTACCCCGCTCACCGGGTAGTACTTTGATGCATATGTGCGTGCAGTCTATTGCACCCACTACCTCAGGGTATTCTGCTATTTGGTGGAAGAAATGCATATTGCTGGCCAATGCCTCATGGTGTTGGGGGATATATACGTGCTCACCGACATGTGCTGACATGGCATCCAGGAACTGGTGGAGTACCCTGGATGCTGATGCCTGTGAAATCCCCATCATATCCCCAGTTGGCCTTTGGAAGGTACCTGTATCTAGTATTCTTATGCCTAAACATACCTTGGTGTCCACTGGGATGGGTTCCCCTCTGTTAGCTCTGTGTGTGAGGTGTGGCCAGCACATCTCAACAATTTGCTGTAGGAGGTCCCTGTCCACTCTATAGCACTCCACTATCTCCAGCTCATGTAGCGAAAGGTTAGCTTGGATCTTTACACTGTTCCCCATCTCTTCAATGTGGGTTGCTCGACAGCATTCACATCCTCACCACCCTCAGCCTCTTGTACATGCTGGTTTATGATAGCAAAAACAGCACCTAACATTTTTTGTCTTGCTTTCGTTTTGTAAAATTTCCCCATTTGTATATACCGGTGCTGCAGAGTTTTTGGGAAAAAAACAAGGGGCAAAGGTGTTTGCATAGTTTATAGTGGTGTGCTGGGCTGGGCTGGGCTGGGCTGGTCTGCTGCCTGTTTAATTGGCTGATTCTGATACGTTTCACCTACCACCTAAGCTAGTTTTCCTTGATTACCTTCCTACTGCTGTTTTCCCTTCCCATTGCCTTCCTGTTTAAGCCCAGGGGCATGCTGTGCAAACACAGTGCTCAAATGTGCACAGAGCTGCTATTTCCTGGTTTACTTTTTTTTTTTCTTTAAAACCTGGTGCGCGGCACGCACACCCGCTTACACTTTGTATAGAGTGCTAGGCAGGTTTAGACACACCCCCTAGCTTAGCTGTGCTAAGCTAGGAGCAACCCTGAGCCACAGGGCTCCAATCCGCTTACAGTATGCCTGACACCCCCCCCCCCATGATGTCACCTACCTCCTAGTCTTGCACCCAGCTATTCATACTCTTACACTGTTGGGACCTGCCTCACATGCTAGGGAAAACTGGGATTCACTATCCTTCCCCTCATTTGCATATGATTGCCTGCTAATGCATAGTTACATGCATTAGCAGGCAAATGCATAGTTACATGTCTCACACTGAGCCTCCCCTCTTAGCAACCATTACTTACTTGCCAGGTTGTCTTCTGCCTGCCATTGACTTGCATGGCAGAATACTGATTTTAGTTGGAATGCTCATTTTAGGTTCATTTTCTTATTTCCCCCCCGTTGCCGTATGCGTGCTGCTGCCCTATGCTTAAACAGCCGAGATAGGCAAAAAAAAAAAAAAAAAGTTTTTTTTATTTTTTTTTTTATTGTTTGCAATGCCACTGGCCTTATACTTGGCCATTGGCTTGCTTCCTTAATGATATGCAACCTTTATTTGGAGCTGTCATAGCTCCATTTTCGATTTTGCAGAAATGTACTCGGTTACTAACCGAGTACATTTCTGCAGATATCACTAGTCTTGCACGGACTATTGCAAGCTTCCTGGATTGCAAAATCACCTCAATTGCATGAATTTCTCCTGCAAATGAGGTGATTTGCATACCAGGGCTTAGTCCGTGCATGATTAGTGCAGAAGCTCTCATGCATGCCCCTGCAGGGTGTTCCTGGATTGCATGGCAGACATATTGCCTGCATGAGCTCCTGCACTAATCATGCATGCCGTGCAGGGCATAGTGAATTCGGGAGATGGACAAACTACTGAAGGGGGTCATGGGGTGAAATGTTCCATTTTGGTGCTTTGCATGCTTAGTCAAACTACTGAAGGGATTGTTGGAGAAAATGCTTCATTTTATTTGTGCATACTCTGTGTGTGTGTGTTTGTGTTGGGGTAAGTATTTGGCTGGTGCTGGAAGTTGTTTTTAGCTCCACTGATGTTATTTTCACAGCTAGCATTCCCTGCCATGGACTTCTAGCAGTAAGCACATTCTGCAGGAATGTGCAATAAAAGATAATGAAACCTTTGAGAGATGCTGTGTGAAGTCAGTGTTGCCTGGCTGACCTGCTTCACTTTACCTAAACAAAGGTAATACATGCTTTCTTTCAAAAGCAATGTCTGGGAAAAAAATTCAAAGATTCATAGTAAACTTTATTGTCATTTAGGACCACACACGTAGCCTATACAAAATTCCCTGCATCAGCTCCTTCTTCAGATTACATACAGAAAGTAAAACAACATAAACAAGTAAAAGAATGACGCAACCAACATATACAGTCCTACTTCCAGTACCAGTACAAAAGAGCAGAAAAAAGAATTTCAGTACTTAAATACAAAATAAGTATACCCACACCCTAAGTTAATAACTGCCCCATTTAAATAAAAGATACATTGCATATTGCACATTGCCTAAGTTGCCTGTCTAATATTGCACTTGATAGGGATAATATAAATAAATATTGCACTTAGAATTTGTTTGGTACAAGTTATACAACAGACTACAGATGTTTGTGAAAAAAAGAAAGAACTGACTTAGTGAATGTCCAGTAATGTTCAGTTCTCTGAGACTTGTGCCCGAGTTCAGAAGTCTGATCACTGTCCGGTAGAAACTGTTGTTAAATCTGGTAGTCCTGCAGAGGATGCTGCATTATCTTCTATCTGATGTGAGATGCTTAAACAGCCAATGTGCTGGATGTGTGGTGTCTTGTATTATTTTGGTGGCCCTTCTGATGCTTCTTGCAGAGTAAAGTTGGTGTAATGATGGAAGACTGGCACCCGTTACTTTCTCTGCATCCCTCACCACTCTCTGTAGTGCCTTCTTTTCTTTAGCTGTACAACTACTAAACCAAACTTGAAGTTGCTGTTGATGATACTCTCAATAGCACCTCTGTAGAAGGTGGAGATGATATGAGGCGGGAGCTTAACTTTCTTCAAACTTCTCAAAAAATGGATGCATTGGTGCACTTTCTAAACCAGCTGGCTGGTATTTCACGACCAGAAGAAATCCTCTGATATGTGTACGCCAAGGAATTTCCTACACTTAACCCTCTCTACACTCTCACCATTGATCATGAGCACTGGCTGGTTTGTTTTCTTTTTCCTGAAGTCAAGGATAATCTCTTTCATCTTGTTTACATTTAAGTCAAGATTGTACCCCTTATACCAGCGGATCAGAGATGCCATCTCCTTTCTGTGTGCTCCTTCATCCTCCTTTGTAATGAGCCCCACGACTGTGGTATCATCAGCAAATTTGATGATATGGTTGGACTTGTGCTTTGCATAGTTGTCATGGGCCAAGATGATGAATAATAGTGGACTAAGAACACATCCCTGTGGAACTCCGGTGTTAATCTTGCTACACTTTGATGTGTTCTTGCCTAAACTCACTCACTGTTTCCTCTCAATCAGGAAGTCCAGGATCCAATTACAGAGACATTTACTGACTCCTATATGTACTAGTTTTTCTATCAGCTGCATTGGTACCACCGTATTAAATGCTGAACTGAAATCTATGAACAGCATCCTCACATCGTTGTCATCGCCCTCAAGATGTTCAAGAGAGCTGTCTAGCGCTAATGAAATGGTATCGGCCATGGATCTATTGGCCGTGTAAGCAAACTGCAGAGGATCAAATCAGGAGGTAGGCTTGATGACAAATGCCTTTTAATTAGCTGCTTGAAACATTTCATAACAATGGATGTCAGAGCAACTGTTCTGTAGTTAAGGCTGGAGGGGGAGGTTTTCTTAGGCAATGGAATGATGTTTGTTTCCTTGTAGCATGAGGGTACTTTCACTATGGCAAAAGAGGTGTTAAATATCCCCACGAGTACTATGCACAATTGATCAGCACGTCTTTTTAACACCTTGCCCAGTATGTTGTCTGGGCCAGCAACCTTCCTTGAGTTCACCTTCCATAGCTCTATTCTCACCTTCTCTGTACTGAATTTGAGCACGGCATCCTTCTCATCAGTGGGTAGCTTTAGTGCCAACCTGTTGTTTATCTTCTCATATCTTTCAAAGAAGGTATTCAAATTATCTAATAATTAGGTGCTGTGCGGTTACAACAGATATGATCAAGATGTTGGGTGAGTTAGGGGAGAAATGGTTCCAGAGAGTACTCATAGGAATATGGAGAGATAGGCAAATCCCAGATGACTGGAGAATAAACATTTTAGTGCCAGTGTACAAGGACAATGGGAACATTCACAACTGTGGGCAGTGCAGAGGTGTCAAACTCCTGTAATACTGCATGAAAGTTCTGAAGAGGCTGATTGAATATGCAACATAGTAGAAAGTAAGATGGGAGATGAGCAGTTTGGGTTCAGATCAGAATGCAGCACAACCAACTCAATGCTTGCAGTGAGCCAGTTGAGAAGATGCTAGAGGTGAGGAAAGTCCAACTGGGCATTCAAAGGCTTTGAGAAAGCATACGACAATGTCCCAAGATTATGATGGTTTTGGTTAGTCTCACTAGGCCAATGGCCTCTCTTCAGGGATACCTGAGGTGGTATTCCTATGGACTAGGGAAAATTTGGCCAGGGCATAGAGAACGTCCCTTACTCTTTTCCTGTTTGCGAGCCAGTGAATAGCATCAGAAGGAGTGAGATGGAGGAGGGAGAGCATGTGGAATGCTACAAGTCACAGCAGAGCAAACAGCAATCTGGAAAGGTTTCGGAGTAAGTCGTTATGAATGAGAATGAGTCAACAAACTTGCCTGTTAAGGTAGTTAATGAGGAAAGAGGAGCTTATGATTACAGTACTTGCAGAAGGAGGTTTGAAAGACTCTGTGCTGATTGATAAGTGAAGATGAACTAGTGGACAGTGTTGCTTTGTATTGGTCGCAGACTATTGAACTGGTCCAGGAAGGTGAAGGAGGAGGGACTAGAAGTTTGGAAGGTGTTGTGCAGTGGGAAGATGAGCCACAAACACCAGTGAAATGGCAGTCACAGGAAGTGGGAGACAGTGTCTATAAAGAGAATATATGCAGTATTGGTGGCTACTATAGAGAGAATTACAGAATATAATTTTAAGCAGAAAAGAACACCTACAGTAGGATTTCTTCAAAAATGAATTTGCCATTGACAAGTACATTATTTGAGACAAAGTAAATGAGCCATTGGGATTTTATACATCTTAAATTCACTCCTTAATTAATTTTGGAAAGGAGCAGTTTTGTAATGAGGGTTGTGAGACATTTGAATTAATGGACACACTTGTCTATGCATTTGAATCAAAAATACAGGAGTATTCTTGAAATTAATATCTCTCAACCTCTTAGAGCAAAAAATCTGGACAAAGCCATAAACAGTAGGAAGGCAAAGGCCCAAAAATAGGGCCAATTTTTAAATATTGCTCTTATAAACTTAGAAAGTTGATATAATAACAGGTTTTGCATTAGCATGGCTTTTCTGAAGGGTATGAAATCTGAGACTCAAATATCTGTCATTATTTTCTAACTTTAACCCTGAGTGATTTGACAGAAAACCACAATTTTAAGAGAAATTGACCAAAAATATAAGGCAGACATCTGGGCATTCTGCAAAAATCTGTACAGTTGAGAGGCATTGTGTGTGTCAGGTAGTTACGCCAAGAAGAGACTATTTATTATTTTTTTTTTATGTTTTATGACTTAGAACA
Source organism: Protopterus annectens (assembly GCF_019279795.1). Lineage (NCBI taxonomy): Eukaryota > Metazoa > Chordata > Ceratodontiformes > Protopteridae > Protopterus > Protopterus annectens. The sequence goes on from NC_056729.1 coordinate 681,365,207, forward strand.
AGAAAATATTAAGCACTATTTTCTGTTTTTATGTCAGTCTGCACACTCTCTGTGGATAAATTATATGATGAAAGGACAACTTGGACTGGTGGATGGGAAATTAGGGTAACATTGCAAGAAAATGAAAACATTGTGATGAATAATTTATCTGTAACTATGTTTAATAGAATCAAAGGAACTGTTGGATATTCAAGACAGCCTAAAATATTTTTTGTTTGTGTTGCAGAATCTAATTTGATTAAAACAATGTACAAAACGTTAATGTAATGTGTGTGGGCAGGTAGGCCATACAGAGGCAAATCCGACACTAGCCGACCTAGGCAATCACCTAGTGCCCACTGGCTAGGAGGGGCTCACTGGCCAGGGGGGCTGCCACAAAATTTACTTTTTAATTAAAAAAAAAAAAAAAAAAAAAAAAAAGAATGTCTTCTTTAAGGATGTTCAGAATGCCCTCTGCATGCAGTGTTTACATCATGTCATGCATCTGTATGCACTTAGTGTTGCTTGCTACTTCTATTCTGCATCCAAGTGCAGAATTTAAACACATGGCCATTCCTACTTCTTTTCTGCAGAACACTATTGGAAACACAATTGGTAAGGTGCTTTGTTTGCTAGTGGTGTGTGTGTGTGTGTGTGTGTGTGTGTGTGTGTGTGTGTGTGTGTGTGTGTGTCTGTGTGTCTGTGATTCCCTACTTAGGGATGGCAGGTTAGTTAATTAAACCAGGCTCAAGCCTTGTACCTTAGTTACAGGAACCAAGAGTGTGAATCCTCTACACCAACTACCAGACTGAGTTTCAGTGCATTGTCAAGGAATTGTGAGTTTCAGTACATTTTTCAAGGAATTGTGAGTTTCAGTACATTTCCAAGGAATTGTGAGCTTCAAGGGAAGAGTTATATGGGTTAATGCTGCTCATGCTAAATCTGTTTTCAGTGTACAACTGTTTTGTTTAGCAAATGATCACTTTTAGTGCTAGAAAACTTGAAAGCAGTGTTAGTAGCACAACAGGTAATGTATTTCCTCTTGATGCAGAAGGTTGTGGGTTCTACTCCCACACCATGTAAATGGATTGCTGATATTGTGCTTTACTTTGAGGGGGTGCTACAGTCTTTGTGCATCCTCCTTTGAATGAGATGCCTTGTAACTATGAACCTGTTGTTGTTTTGTTGTCCATTCCTTTTTTTTCAATATTACCAGCTTTTAATGTAACATAGGCAATTTATAATTCAAGTTAAGCAGGCAGTGAATTCGTAGGTGAAACACTGAAATATAAAGGAGTTTGCTAGTAGCAACCTCTTCATTAGTTACAAATCTCTTTAGTGTGGAATTATTCAGATTACTTTTACTTCTGCAGAGACTGTGCTTATTGACTGATATTGGTGGACTGTAATGACAAACATTTGCGTGGTCTTTTATGGTTGAAATGTTCTGAAATGGGTAAGTTTGTCATTATTGGTTCATACGTTTTTTTTTTTTCATTGTTTACTGGCAAAAAGTTCAAAACTACAAACTTAAAACACACTCTAACAATATTATACAAGGAATATAATTACAACAGCCAGGAAGCTGAATCAAAGAATACATGCATGCATGGTCCTAAAAATGTGTGCAATAGGCATGTGGTTTGAAAACAGCACAAAAGTAAACTTAATCTACCACTGGGAAGATGTATTTTCTTTGAATATGGGTTTCAATGTATCAATGCATGTGAGTTTCAAGGGCAGAGAAGTTTACTTTTAATGCTAAGTCTGTGAGACTGTATTGTTTTGTTTGGCAAATGTCAGTCAAGCGTTTGTGCTATAAAATTTGAAATTAAAGTTTTAAATTAAAGCCAAATACCTGTAATCATAGTATAAGGAAAGAAAATAGTATGCACGCTGACAGGTTTGAACAGTGTTTGTTAAATGGGGAGAAATAGACAAGTAATGGGACACTGGAATGGGAGAGGGGCTCTGTTGAGTGGGGGGTTGCTGTGTGTGTCTGTTTGGGGAGTGCAGATCCATTAACCTGTCTAGGGCCCCATTCTGAGGCCATATAGCTAAAAATTCCAAGTCATTTTTCAGGGTTTCTGCAATAAATCCAGTCATTCACAGCTGAAGGATAAATAAGTCCATGAAAAGGTGTACCTAAGTTAGAGTACTTGACCTGTCAATAGTGGGAATTCACTTTACTGTAGCTGCAAGCATATGATACATAGTGGTCCATCTTTGTACTAGAGTATGACATGAACTAGTGTGTTTTGTTTGTTGAGCTTGCCACATGTGGCAAAGCGTATTTAACTTTAGTTTAGTTTTTCAATTATACAGTTTAGACTTTTTGGTCAACAAGCTGTTTATATGAAATCTGTATCCAAACATCCATTTATTGAAAAGTAGTGGTTTCTGATTTATTTGAAGAATGCAGTAAATCGTGTAATTTCTTCATGTTTCAAATGAAAGAAGACTGTGCTTAGTAGCAGAACTTCAGTTGCGTTAAATCTGCTGCCCACGAATATTCATAAGACTAAATAGCTACAGCAGTTTAAAAAAAACTAATGTTATTAGATTAAAAAAAATGCTCGCAAAGCAAATGCAACAAAGCATCATCATACAATTATAAAAGATGTAATGGACTAATTGGTTAGGTAAGGTTTGCTAGTATTTGACATAAACAGCAACAAAAAAAAAAAACTAACATTATATTTCCAGCTGGTATGTAACAGCTTGGAATTCAGTCTTTACAGAAGACTGCATATACATAGAAAATATAGCTGTGTTATAAAAATTCCCTAGTTAGGGATGGCAGATTAGTAAATTAAACATGCTGTAACACATGCTGGTTTTGTGAGTCTAAAACTAACAAAGCTGTACAAAAGATTATGTTATGAGACAAATACCTGCTGGTTACCCTGCTTTAGGCTTTTGATCTGTTTGATTTGTGTACTTTGGCTAACTGATAGCTACAGACAGTGGAGAATGTTGGGTTGATGAGGTCCCACCTCTGAGGACCAACACTAAAGCATCTTCCAGTACTGATGGACTGACTGCATTCCCCATAGGCATACAGTTAGAGTGGGTGCCCAAGATAGCTGAAACATTTATATATGTACACAGGCAGACAGGCCTGCTACCCATGATGATTTATTAGCAAATTTTTATTGATAGTACATATCTCTGTAACAGCTTAGGCAAAGAGTAGTCTCTTGGCAGGGGTAAACAGCAAAAGTTCATTTGGGAACTAAAGGTGATATCTCAGCTGTTTACACATAAATATTAGCACAGTAACAGGCAAACAGTAAATACTTTCTACTGTTTGTTTTTATTCTGTTCTTAGATCATTGGAATTTAGCAGATCAAATCAGGTTGGTGAGGTTCCCAGGCCGACAAAAAAGTTTTTTTTTTCTCCTCATTTGTGTTTGTGTATGTTAAATGTATGGCATATATAAACTTGCATAAACAGCACACTTTGATAGCACATGAGAATTGCTTGATCTGTGTAGCTGGTCTTTTTCAGTGACTAGTGAAGTAGCAGAGTTGCATGTTTAATTACTGTCCTGTATTAAGATGTCTGCTGTAATTCCATGGTAATCTGTTCTGTACATTTTTTTGAAGGGCAGGGCTGTACTGTACCGCTTCCTCACCCCCCCCCCCCCAGGCTGTACTTGAATCAACTCTATTAGGCCATATTCACATACTGTATGATAATGGAAGGTAGGGAAACATGGTTAGAACTTTCCCTTTGCACTGTGGTCTTACACCAACTGTCAGTGGTACAATGGTGGGTGTTACAGGGGCATCACCAAATAATAGAGATGTATATTCCCAGCATTATCCCTTTAATGAGAGCTTATAAGCAAGGACATAAGGCATCCATCACATCTTACTAACCTCCCACCTGCCCAGTTTGTGGAATCTGGGCCACATATACAGAGCACCCAGCCACCACTAGGACTGTGTCCAGGTAAGATCTTCAGGCTTATTACCTAATATAGCTGAATGTGAGCCCAGAATATGAACTTGTTTATTGTTTTGTGTGGGAAGGGTCTAGATATTTTGTTAAGGTGCACTTATGCAACATCTACAGCCCTCATTAGTTTCCTACATTGTCTACCTTCTCAGATAAGTCTTTTTAGATTACTTTGACTTTTTCTTACAAATAAACCATGGCTACCTCAAGGCACTCCCTTCTTCCTCCTTTGACTGTATGTTTCTGCCTCTTGTCTGCTTCCAGTCACTTGAAATGGAATGACATTTACTCTGATCCAGACATCAAACAGCACATTTTCCTCCCTTAAACTGTTAAATAAGTAATTCTTAAGTATTACTATTTTATTTCTTTATGACAATGTAGTAAATCCATTGAGTCTTGAATTTGTGCTCTTTCAATGCTGTTTTTGGCAAGAATGGGGTAATACCAATGCTGTTGTCTTATCTATCCATTCTTTCATGAATAACAAACAAATATTCCCATGTAGCAGCTCTTACTTTTCACTGTAATCATCTGCTTATTCCTACCTGACTTTATTTTGTATTCTTTGTCTTCACTATCTGTTGATCATCAGTCCCCTCCCAGCCGATCAGCCCATTTGTTCCCTTTCGCCAAGGTGTGGGCCAACACAGATTTGTCATAATTTAAACAGACAGTTAGGGATGTTCTGAGATTTATTTTTTATGCCCTAGTCCCCATATGTAGTTGGCAAAGTTCTGGGGAGGGGACAGGCAATGGAGAAAAAGATGAGGTCAGCCTGTCTCCTTTGTAATGGACATTTTTTCCAGCAGCATACCTCTCAACCTTTTAGCACAAGAAATCTGGACAAAACCAAACATAAATATAGGGGAGACACCCAAAAATAGGAGCAATTTTTAAATATTGCTCTTATAATCTTACAAATTTCTAGAATAAAAGATTTTGTGTTACCATGCATTTTCTGAAAGATATGAAGTCTGAAACTCAAGTGTCTGTCATTATCTAATAAATTTAATCTTCAACAACTTGCCAGAAAACCACACATTTTATGAGGAACAGACCAAAATTCTGAGGCAAAAATCTGGGCATTCTATTCATCTCTTGCTTCATGATTTTTGCTTCCAAAAATAACAGTTTATTTACTGTATTAAGATGCTTAAGAATGTTAAGCATTGCTCATCAAGTAAAGAAAAACACTACAAAGTATATATGACAAAAATAGGGGATACATCATTTAAAATGCATTATTAATACTGGCTCCCTGGGAAGATTTTAAACAAGGCTCTCATAGTAAAGGACTGGTGCCAGGTAAGAAAATGGCAGCGTGACAAAGTGTTTAAAATCAACCTTTGGAACGACTGGCAGACCCAGACCCTCTTCTGATTATCTTTAAGATGTAGTCAAAAAATCAGAAACTATAAGCTCTTTCCAATAAACAAAACTCCTATGGACATCACCTCCCTAATCCTTCTCAAAAAGAATTGCTAATTTTTTTATCAGTTTAGATCTTTGTTACATCTGCAAACTTCCACATTCCTTTTGTTTAGTCATTGCAGTGGTAACTGCAATACATGTTCAGCCCACTATGTCAAAGAAACAATTTCATTGATTATTACAAACTTACTTTCCTCAAGGGTATGTTACCTCAGAGGGGAATATTATGTTATGTAAGGGGTAAAGGGCGATAATGCTCCGTACACTGAGAGTGCGGGCTGCCTGCCCCTGTCTTCATCCAGGACTGCTAAATTACTTTTTATTAACGAACTTCAGCAAAACAGTCCTATGATGCAGATGGACTGAAGAAAGCATTTCATTTGCAGTGCTAATCTCACTGGGCTCAGGGTTTATTTTTATTAATTTAAGATTGTAAGTCCAATAAGAGGCGGATGGGCAACTGGATGTCAGTCTCTTATTAAGTGACTTAAGCAAAATGTTATAGATCATAAAACAGTGGTGACTGGGGCATCAAACACATGACTATAATAAGAAAACCTGTTAGCTTGTAGCCGTAAGCTATTTTTTATTCTTTCAGACTAAGCCAGGAATAGTATGAGACAGTGCATTATTATAGCAAGGCTGGTGTTTTGGTATATTTATACTCTGAAACACACATTTATTTATTTATTTGAAATTTGTTTACTGGGAAAGTCGGGCTGGGTTGACAAGAACCCATTTTCAGCAGAGGGCTGGGGAGAAAACCTCCAATTACATACAGACATGTACCAACTTTATGCAGATTAAATAAAAATAGCATGAGTTACAATAACAAAGAGAGATGTACAAGTAAGGCTTTAAACAGATAGCCACAAATTATTTGAGTTACAAGTAAGAAGGTACATTGATATGAGGAAGTTGGTAACTATGCAAGAAACTGATATAGCTATGCAAGTAAATGATGCAGAGTGAATGGAGTACAGATAGAGTACAGATAGACAGAGATTAGTCTGGACTAACCTGGGAAAGATATTAGTCGGGATCAGAGCAAGAGCACAGCCGGGAGCTGAACATGTGCTGTTTCAGTAGAGTTTTAAAGGCAGGTAGGTTGGTAGTAGTTTTTACTGTAAGAGGAAGAGAGTCCCATGATTTTGGTATGTAGTGGGAGTACAGACTTTGTCCAGCTGTTTTAGAGAGTTTGTATATAGTGAGAAACTCTATCTGCAGACCTAAGAGTTCTGTTGGGGTTGTAAGGTGTAATGATGTTTTTTAGTGCTGGGCAGGCTAGGATTTTGTAGATAATGTTGTGGAGTGTTAGAAGTTTGGTATATAGTAGGTAGTTGGGAAATTCTATCCAGTTTAGTTTTTTAGTGACAAATTATGGGTTCCATTTTTTGAACTGATGGCGAACTTGGTCACGTTATTATAGTACTGCTCCATTTTGGATCTAGAGGAGCTCTGTAAATTGTAAGTATTGGAGCACCATAAAGCATTGAGGGTAGAAGGAGGGTTTTGGCAAGAGTGGTTTTGGAAGACGAGGTTAGCATTTGTTTTTGTTTTTGTATAATGTGCCAAGTTTTTGGTGGGTGTTCTTTGTTTTGTTGAATGTGAAAATCAAACCGAAGGTGAGTGGCTATGACTACATCCAGTAACTTGTTGTGGTGGACAATTTCAATGGTGGTTTTATCTGCAAAAAGAATTTTGAAGCTGTTTAGATTAGTAGTACAGTTTGGCTGTAAAGGAAGCAGTTTACATTTTTTGGGTTGAAGAATAGTTGACATTTGGTAAGCCAGGATTCCACAGCAGAGAAACTTTGTTGAGTATCCGAGAGAGGCTAGGGCAGTCTGTGAGGTACAGATTATTGTGGAATCATCTGCTTACTAGATTAATGTTCCACTAGTAGGTGCTGTACAAAGGTCATTAGTAGAAATATTAAAAAGTAGGGGTCCTAGGATGGTTCCCTATGGGACTCCACTGGCATTCGTTATAAAGGGGGAGTTTGCATTTGACCATTTTACAGATTGTTTTTGATTGTATAAGTAACTGTGGAAACAATTCAGTGCAGGAGGGGTAATTTGTAGGTTTAGAGAGCTTGTATGGAGTGAGACACTGTATCAAATGCCTTTGAGAGGTCAAGGAGTAGTGCTGACACACAGCAACCTGAGTCTCTAGCTCTGTTTTTAAGGTCAGTGAAGGCTGGGAGGACTGTAGTTGTGCTGTGGCCATGACAAAAAACATGTTATGCTTTAAGTAATTAATGAGTTGAAGAAAAATACATTTTTCCAGTATTTTTGAGATAGGGGAAAGTATAGCTATGGGTTGAAAGTTTGTAAATTCTGTGGAGTTGCATCTTTTGTGAATGAGGATGATATGGGACTTTTTCTAGAAACTAGGTACTTTGAACTCTGATATGGATCAAATGATCAGGATGCTGACTGGGTATTCTTTGGTGTCAGCTGCAAGTTTTATGTATGTAGGTAAGAGATTGTCCGCCGAGGTAGAGCATGATTTCAGTTTGCGGAGTATTCTTTTTATGAGGCTTGTAGCTATTGGTTGAAGAGTGAAAGTGGGATGGTTCTTGGAAGGTAGTCCTGTGTAGTGGGGGTAAGGAGGGTGAGAGGGGTCTGAGTCAGGTGAATGGGGAGTATTAGGGGTAGTTAAAGAGGAAGACTTGCATGTATTGGAGGTTTTGGCAATTAGATCAGTGACTGATTTTATGAAGTGGATGTTAAAGTCTTCAGCGATTTGAGAGGGAGGGGCATTTAGTAAAACCTTGGATTAGTTTTTTGTTCCATGGTGGAATAAAGTTGTGATGGTGGACCAGAAGTTTTTTGGATTAGTTTTGTGCTTCTGCTGTAGCTGACTGTAGTATAGCTGTTTGTCTTTGTTAACTCATTTTGTAGCTTGGTTCAGTAGCTGCTTAAAAGTAATTAGATCTTGTTCTGTATTACTGTGTTTCCCTAGATCCTGGCTGCATCTCTCTTTTTAGACCAGTTTATTTTGCATAAGAGGTCATTAAACCTGTCATTAGAGAAGTTAGAGAGATTACAAACAGATTTTAGGGCATGAGTTTTTGGAGAATGAGTGTCAACTTGAGTAGCAAACACAGGTAGATGGTCACTAAGGGTGTTTGGATATGTACCAGCAGTGGTAAAGTATGAAGGGTGTGATACCTGGATCCAGTCTAAGGTGGAATGTTGAGTGTATAGTTTGTTGTACCAAGTAGGGCTACAGATTAGTTGAGAAAAAAACGTATAGGTTGATGCTGTTGGATGCTTGGGAAGTGATAGTCTGCCAGTCTATATTGGTATCTCCTAAAATGATGGTTGCATGTTGAAATGTTTGGGAGGTCCAAGTAAGTATGTCTTCTGGAATAAGGGTATTATTACCTGGGGGGATATAGTGAACAATTAAGCAGATTCTCTTTGTATTAACATTTAGGAAGGATATCAGCAGTTCTGCTGAGGAAAAAATAAGCGCATTGTTTATGTATGGTGTGATGTTAAGGTTATCAGTATAGAGTAATGGTAAGCCTCCGCATTTCCTTTGGGTTCTTTCAGACCTGAGCAATTTGCAGTTGTGAGGTAGGAATTCAGAGTCTGGTATGTTAGGCTTTAGACAGGTTTCAGTGAGAGCTAGTATGTTGGGCTTGTACTGATCTATCCAGGCATGCAGAGAAGATATTTTATTTCTTATGCTTCTGATGTTAAGGGCCAAAAAGTTTAATGTTTTATGGGAGATTTGTAGGGATGATTAGGATTGTGGCCAGGGTTAGGGTGGATGTCATTGCATTGTGACAGTCGAGAGATTAGAAAGTAGTATATTTTTTTCAGCCTTTTGGATGGGGTGGCTGTAAGAGGTATGAGATTAGGTTTGCTATGCATAGAGTCAAGGATTTTTGTGACTAAATAATAGGGTAAGTTGTATGAGAATAGCTGAGAGGATAAACTGTGGAAGCTATGATGGTCTATTTGGTTCTTGCAAGCATGTGTGTCAGTGGTTAACTATGTTTGGGGTAATTTGTGGGAATTATGTTAATTAAGTATTGTTAATATGGAGGTTATTGTGGTTAAAAATATTGTGGGGAAGTGGCACATGCTTGGGAGGTAGTAAGGAATGGGATACTCACTGTGTTTGGAAAAAAGGGGTGGAGTAGGTAGTTTATATTATGGTGGTGGGGAGTGAGTTGTGAGGGTGATTGTGGTAGTGATTGGTTTATCTGGGAGGTAGGAGGATGGCTGTGAGTGGTAGAGGGAAAGTAGGGTGAGGTCTATGTAATTATATGTGTAGGAGTAGTGGGGATGGGTGGGAATTGGGGGTAAGGTAGGGGAGCAGAGTGAGCCTTAGCATAGCAAGGGCAAACAGAGTGGCCTGGACATGCTTTTGGCTGCTTGACTTACTAAAAAAAAAAATAAATAAAAAGCTATCAGTAAGTATTGTATTGTACCTGTACTGCGTGTTAAGCTTGCAAAAATGTTTACACAGAAAAGGAACTGAGTGTGGATATGAGGATGAGGAAGGTTAAATGTCAGAAGTTCTGAAAAAGTATGTAGTTGGGCTACAAAAGTTAAGTTATGCGTGTTAATGTGAGTGAAACAGTTACCGTAAGTATAGTAGCAGGATTTGTGAAAGGGAACTGTAGAGGTCTGAGAAATTACAGAACTGGTTGCTAACAATTGGAGAAATAATATTTTACTTGCACCATAAGAAGCCATTTCATTAGTAATTTAGAATTAAAAGGAGGGAGGACTTAGAAGTGTCTCTGTGTTGTGGGAGGGAGGCACCAGTGGATAGGTTGCAACTACAAATAAACATACATTAGTTAAGCAGAGAATGTGTTCACCACACACAGCCGCATTTCATAGAATACTTGGTATGTTCAGGTGTGCTGCTTCTTTCTTGATCAGGAAGTGAGCTTGCGTTATGCAGTAGTGGTATTAAATCCTAGGAAATATGGAGAGGAGATACGAGACAAAGTAGTTGATGAACAGGCATATTTACTGCAAATAAAATCATAGGTATTTGCAGAACAAAATGTAGGGATGTTGTGGTATATAAATATTGTTAGATACAGAAGATAAGAGGGTAGGTTGTTAGTAAATCCAAATTGAGGAATGTCAAGGATTGGGAGAGGCCCAGTAAGTACAACACATCAGTGAAAGCAGGTAAGAGGAATATCCAGAACTGGGATAGGACCAGGAGATAAGTAAAGCAAAAACACTGCAAAATATTAATCAGCGGTATAGTTTAGTCACTAAGCAGATAAAGACTGGTGTTCGTATAGTATGGCAACTAATTATAAATATAGCATATAACGCTCATCAATGTCTTCTGGTGTTTTTCTCTCTCTCTCTCTCTCTCTCTATATATATATATATATGTGTGTGTGTGTGTTTAAGTTGACAGGATAGGAGATGGAGAGGGTATTTGGATATAGGGTGAGCAAAATGTGAGTTATTAAAATGATTTTGATGCTGTAAAAAATATACTATATGTTTGTGTTTCAACATCTTTTGTAAAGATACATATGCATGCCTGTGTGTTATTGTTCATGCACAAGTACATGTGACTAGCTGTTGTTCACAGGCTCTGACTTTAGAAGTAATCTCTCAAATGTTAGTGGGGATTAAAGAAAAAATAGATTTATTCAAAACTTACAGAGCTGCATTAAAGAATAGATCCTTTTGAAACTGAAGTAACTTATCTTCAGAGAGCCTTTTGAACAGAGAAAGTGACATTTAAATATTAAATGGAGAATTTTAGTATGGTCTTTAGTTCTGAAGAAGTTCCAAACTATATGGAACAAAAGCACTTAACGTGGTTTAATAAAATTTGATAATACTTCTCAGTCTTGTACCTTGGCAACATTGGGTTACATGAATCACATTTAAATATTTCCCAAGAGCATTCCTATAAAATATATATTTCTGTGTACACCTGTGTTTATGTCAAACAGCGCAGCACATTCTGTACCAATATTAAATTGAATCAGTTACATTTTGTAATTTTTTAAATTTTAAAACATAGCCACTTCTGTTGGGACACAAGGATAAAGCCCTAAGTATGACCCAGCTGAACCGAGTTTGATTAGCAACTTGTGTATCTGCTGGAACTGGAATGCGAGAGAAAAGGAGTGATGCCATGTTGCCAGGTCAGCTGTCTTTGGGGGGGGGGGAGTATACAAGCACATGGTAAGGGAACATGTTTCTGTAGCTGAATCTCCAGTGGGGAGATCCCAGAGGAGCACTGTCTTCAAGGAGGCAGGGCTTTCCTGAGGGGTTACATCATTTGCAGAAATGTGTGACCCACCTTCACTGATGCCCATTGCATGATGAACCCTGAACATGTTACTGGGCATGCTCAATGGTGTTAGGGCCACACAAAGCAAAAACCAAGCAACCTCTGATAGCTGCCTAAATGATGGTTGGCTGCTGCTCTGACGTATAAAGAATGAATGATCCAACTGACTGAGAGAAAGCCAGATTGTCAGCAGGGCAGAAAAGTTTAAAAAAAAAACAAAAAAAATCATGAAACATACCTCAAAAGTACAATAAAAAGAAAAAAAAAATGTTTATTGGAAGACATGAGTCCCTACACTTCCTTACTTACATGTATACTATTTCCATGTTCATATAACCGTAAGAAAATTTAAAAAACTCATTGTAGTACACCCTTATTCTACACAATACAAGTCAACATGATTTTGGTCAACCATGATTAAAAAAATGAAAAGCTGATTATTGTAACTATTCTCATCTGAGTGTAGGGTAGCTGCAGTGGCTTGGAATACCCAAGATAGATAAACTAGACTTTTAGTAGTACCCTTAACTAAAATATATAACTTTTTTTATACTTTGAACTAAAACGTGACTAAATTACGAACTGAAACAATAGCATCCAGTGTGCTTTATAAATTGCATTATAAAGGAATGCATTTAGCAAGCATCATAAACAAGGAGTGATGGCCTATGCAAATATCTATCTAAAATTGTCCTTTGCTTTCTCTAGTTTATTGAAATAACTCCAGTCTGGGTTTGCTGAGTATAAGTAAAAGGTTACAGCAGAACTGCGGACTCGGAGTTTGAGGATCGAGGTTGTATAGGAACAGTTTCTGGCAATTCTTACTCGTCTTCCATTTCAGCAAGGGAATTATGAACAAGAAATTTACCCAAAGTGGAACATTCTGTACAAAAAGAGCAGATAATTCATTCTTAACTCCTTGGAGTAGAAGTGATTCTCCAGCCTATATTGTCAGCTGTTCTCTGGGTCCCCTTTTGTAGCCAGAGCATAGAGTGATTTGGTATAAAATCACCTTATACAAAGGCTGTGATAAATGAATCACCGGTATCTTCTTTAGCGAGATTAAATTCTTTGATACTATTAATAGGAAATCTCTAGAACTTTAGAGGGTGTTAAAGTGGATGTGATAAGTATGACATTGGTTTTAGCGTAAGCTACTCTTCAGATAAAACACATTTTTAAGTAAGTCTGAGAGTCAGTGAGCAAAGTTAACCTGCACAAAAAGTCAAGAGAAGAAGGATCAGACAACCAAAATACAGACTGCATTACCCAGGATGGCACAATCTTACAGCTGACTAGACATTTCTCTGAACTAATATCTCCTTGTAAAGAAAAAAATTGCAACATAATATTAGATCACATAATTCTAAAGAAAGGGTGACATACGATAAAGGTGTATTTACAAGGAATAAATGATAGTCTGATATTATAACACTGAATGAAAATGTATTTTATGTGGAAACAGTAACTAGAGCTGTTACACAGTAGATGGATCACAAATTAATTATGGGTATTAGTGATCTGTTCTGACTGTGTAGCCAGAGACAGAAGTTCATTAGTGGGCTGTGCAAACCAACACATTCAGCTGGGCCAGGGACTGAGTGACTAAAGTCACCTCCCTTTTCTAGGAGGGAGAATGAAGAGCTGTCTGTCTCATTGTTGATACCGCTCAGATGTTGAATCCTGGGCACATGAACAGACAACATATGCACTGGATTCATTTCATTAGATTGACCACCTGAATGTCAAGTACCATAACACCAACAGTCATAAGCATGAGCAAAAAAAAACAAAAACAGTTCTTTTGCAGGGGGACAAGCCACTTGCATCCCCCCACACCCCTGTTAATTATATATGTTAACTCTGAGATTGCACTACAGTGGGGAATGGACAATTTCTCAATCCACTCTGTGTTGCGATCACGCAATATAGGCTCTTCATTATTCCCATATATCAACATTTCTGACACGCTGCATTCATGTCTGTTGAGATATTATCACAAATCCCATACACTATGTTATGTTAGGTAGTGATGTTTTAGAAGGGGAATACTATGGATTGTGATGGGCATGCCATCCCTTTAGGGTAATACTGCCTCCACATTTGGAAAGGGTGACAGAAGAAAAGAGCCCCTGACTTGATGGCAGTATAAAAGCCCACTGAAGGAATGGTAGCATTTCATTTGTACCCCCCAACTTGGTACCATGTATTGAAGCATTATGATTTGGCTTACCCCTTAAGCTCTGTCTCCTCTAACCTATGGAGATGAGGAACTCAAGAAAGTCTGCTAAGGTAAATGAAATCTTGAATGAAAAGGGACATTTGAGAAAATCCAATGAAGTGATTAAAAATTCTTGGCCATGAGGCTGAATGAAAGAGTTGGGACACCCCATCTTTCTCTAGCTGCAACTCTAATCCTTTTATGTTCACTGAATTCATAGCATACTGCTCGTGCTCTACCACATACTTATCATAGGAGGTTACTAGGCTTATGGCCCTTGAGCCCTTACAAGCCTAGCCAAGAGTTTATCCCCAAAATGTAACCTCAATCATCACCTGTAGCCCTTGCCAGTGAGGGACACAGGTGGAATCCCTGGGACAAATTTGTGGTTTCCCATCCACTCATCAAGGCTGCGCTTGAAGAGGGTCAGCAAGGTGCTCTGTTTGACATGTATGGGAAGTATCTTCCAGAGATGGGATCAACCTCTAGGAGACAAACTTGTCTTTCCAGGAGATTTTGTTAATGCTACATATTAGGTTCAGGACTTTTTGAACAGGTAGTGCATGAGGAGTTAGTCTTGCAGATATAGAGCATCTCTAGTAGGGCAGGGTCTGAGATTGCCTTGTAGGCGAGACACAGATCACCCCTGAGCAATCTGTACGATACCGAGCAGAGTGATAGGGATTTGAACCTGTCTGCACAGGACAAGTGGTGGAGGCCATGGATCCTCTTTATGAGGTATTTCAGTGGCCTTTCCAGTTGGTGCAGATGTTTGGAGAGGTACATCCCAAATGGGGCATTATACTCAGTTATTGGTCCAATGAGGGAAGAATCTAGAGAGGTAATAACCTCCTTTTTTTCTGGATGCAATCCCTTTACTTATGACATGAACCAAGTAAAAGGCTTTTCTGACACTGCCACTACATGATGCTCGAATGTGAGGTTATCAGCCTGAGTGCTGAGGTATCTTACCACAGGTTGTGTGCTTAGGGGGTTGCTGTTGATGTGGTAATCAGTAAGGGCCGTGTTTTTGCTGAATGGTATAATGATATTTTTTTTGCATTTAGCTTGAGGTCATGACTTTGGCACCAGTCATTAGTTGCTGTGAGACCCTGTTGCAGTATGTTAATATTATTTGGAGAGTCAATGATGGCATCCAACTTTCAGTCGTCTGCAAACTTGGTTAGCCACAGACCTTTTGTCTTTGCCTGTACCTCCAAAAAATAGATGCCAAGCAGTAGGGGTCCCAGAACAGATCCCTGGGGAATTCCACTAGTGACAGGACTGCTATTGCAGGTGCCTGTTTTGACCTTGAGGGTTTTGTCGATGAGCCAGTTGGCCACCCACCTGACGAGACATGGATTTATGCCAAGTTATATTAGCTTTTCGATGATGCCTGAGTGAAGGATTGTGTTTAAGGCCTTGGCCAAGTCAAGGTAAGCTATATGTATTGACTTTCCCTTATCCAGGGCCTTGGTGACTGTCTCAAAGAAGTCAACCAGGTTCAACAGGCAAGATCTGCTCTTGGTGGGGTCAAGTGCTTGGAGATTGCCTATGCCCTTGTTTATGAGATGCATAATAATATGCTCCATGGCTTTACAGATCAGACTTGTCAAGCTAATGGGGCTATAGTTTCCAGGGTCAGTAGTGGCACCACCTTTGTGCAAGGGGATGATAATAGTGGTTCTCCACTCTGCTGGAATGAAGCCAGTACTTAGGCTGTGGCTGAATAGGGTGCTCAACGGTGAAGCCAGTTCTTTGCTGGAGATGGTGCAGAATACATCTTGGGATACTATCAGGACCCATGGAAGCTGTGTTTTTTTGCCTTGGATAGGGCCTGTAACACTTGATCTATGGAGATGTGAGGTGTGGGACAAGTATTGGGGATATTGAAAGGGCCTTTGCAGGGGTGAAGTTTGTGCTGAACCTATGTGCTAGCAGGTTGAATAAGCCAACAGATCAGTGTAAGTGATACTGTTGCTGTGCAAACTTTATATTTTTAATGTACTCCAGATTAAATGTTAACTGACTGTGGAAATTTCACATGTATGAGTATACTCCTGAAGAACCCTATGGAAACAATTTAGCAATGAACTGGGTAATGTGTACATAATTTCATGTATACTTTAAGATTTGAACAATTTCACTTGTGTGTAATATTATAAACTCTTTGCTATGAAATGAAAATATGATGTGTATGTAATTATACACTATGACCTGAACTATACACTATGACCTGAACTATGCTGAAAAAGACCCAGGGACCAGTCCACTTACCCAGTTAAGTAAAAGAAGGAATGAAAAGAAGAAGATAGGAGTGGGTATTAGTTTGGTAGCTAGCATGCTGACATAGAATCAGGAGCATGTATGAAGCAGAGATGTAGCTGGCTTATTTGGTGGCCACTGCTGCTGCTTGCTCTGGTCACCCTCAAGACAAGGTTGAGGAGAAAAAAAAAATGCCCCTTCTCCAGTCTGGCACTCTTCCGTTCTGTAAGAATGAGCACCAGGTCTTAATATGCTCGCACTCTACTATCATAAATCACACATAATGAGTGAAAATTAAAAATAAATAAAAGAAAAAAATTCATGTAAAAAAATGAGTGAAAATTAAAAATAAATAAAAGAAAAAAATTCATGTAAAAAATATATATTATATATATATATATATATACACATATACACACACACACACACACAGATATAAATAGGTAGATATACATGCATATATACAGACACTCAGATATACACTACATAAAATAATACAGGACATTTTTTTTCAGTTACTGTATATGCACCTGTGTCACTTTTTAAAAATGTCATGTTTAATAAAGACATTTAAAGAACAAAGAGAATAACTGATCTTCCATCTAATTTTAATAAATGGTCACACTCTCATCCCAGTACAGGTGGTAAGAGGCGGTGGGTGCTTAAATGATGAAGCAACAGAAACATTTAGCTTACTAGCCAATGAGTAACTGGATGGAGTTTGTGTGGTAGAAAAGCTAGTTCAGGCGGGCTCCTGCTGGAACAGATGAGGATAGTTAAATGTGGACAGAATACAGGAGAAAAAAAAGAACAAGCAAAGCAATCGACGACATAAAAAAGCTGTTATATGACTTTTTGAAAAGGGATGGGTGATTATTAAGAAGCAAACTGGGAAGGGAAGTGTCCATCTTGCGCTGAATTCACGTGCTTACATCCCCCCTCCTTCTTGGACTTCCTAAATGATTCTCTTACAACTTTATCAAAGCACTACTATTTCCAGAACTCTGTATTTCTTAACTTAGCATTAACCAACTCATTAAGTTGAATTATTGATTTTCTTCCGGTGATGTATGTTTCATTCACTTATCCTTTACAAAGGAAATTCTTACAGTTCTGAAAGAGAGATTTCCTGATTCAGCTGTTTCTAGATTCAACGTGTGAGATGAGTTGTGTGGTTTGTGTGAATGATGGCCAAGTAAGAGTGTGTTCTGAATAGCTGCATGTTGTGTGTACTATATGAATGGTATTCAACCACTCGACTATAGTCTGATTTTTCAAAACCTGTTCGGCTGACGCAGGGTTTCTGAACAGGCAACTCAGTGATGACGTTTTAACTTACTCTGCTGATTGGTGGTCTTGGAACTGATTATTTTATAGAAGAATGCAGGAGCTCCTGCAGAGACAAATGCCACCACCAAGTTGTCTGTTTGGTCAGCCAGACACAACTGAATGTGGTTTGATCGTTTAGGCTGCTGTTAGCCTGACTGTATTCACATCAATGCTATGAACATTAATATGCATGCTTGGAAATTTTGTGAATGTTGAGTGACAAATGGGCTTTGAATATAACATTTTTTTTGGAATGTGAAACTTTGAGTTAGCGTGGCCTTTTTTAATTTGATGTACTGACTTCAGTTAGAATAAAAATGTAGGAGCATTGTGAAGTGCAGTAGCATGACACTGTGCATGTGTGTGCACACATATAATGTGATTCTTAACTACATAAAATCTGTAGACAGAGGATTTGTGGAAGCAGACAACCAAGTAATATAGGACTTCATTAACAATAGCTGTATTAGAAAGGACAAATAGTAATATAGCAGTAAATAGAGGCTTTGGGTCATTTGTTATACGATTACTAAGACAACTTGTATACCTTGGTATGTGTGTGTCTCTTTCCTCTTTTTGTGACAGTAAGCTAGGAGTGGCTTATGCTTATACTAAGAAACACTTTTACTATGGAACTTTTGCCGTAATGGAGGAAGATACTTAAAGTTCGTAAACTGTCTGTAGGTGGGGAAGGTTGAGGATTAGCTAAGGAAATTATGTCATAGCAATTTGGAAACAGCTTACTAATGAATAGATTTGGAAAGAATGAAGCTACTGAATACTGGAAACACATAATATAGTGGTCTGGAATCAGAAGAAATGCCACTTAGCCACAAATGATGCTTGTAAATAAGCATTACATAAATGTCTGCTTGCAATTTAAAAATTAGTAATATAAGCAGCTTGGGACACCCCTGTTAAGCAAAGCAGTGACATTAATCAACTGTGCTGTGAACAACCAATTCACTCTGGGTAGTTTCTTGTAGAGCATGTTACTTTATTCTAATTTATTTCATAAGTTAGAGTAATAAGATAAATACATAGAATATTTAAGGTAATTTTGTTAAAATGTGTTAAATAATTTATTATATCTGTATTTGTTTTTTTTTTTTAATTCAGCCTTAACCTCAGTTTTGACAAACACAAATAGCCTGCCATTTTCTGCAGACAAAAGTGTTTTTTTTTTACATTAAAATTGTCTTCCAAGAGACATAACTCAATTAATTCTTAGTTTGCAAGGCTTATGCATAATATAGCAAACTAGAAACCTGGAGCAAAAGCAGCAAAACTTTTTGATTCAAAACCTTGATATGTGGTAGCAGAAAGACAATTGTTACCCAAAATATGAATAAACAATATTTATCTTAATTAGACTTCTTAAACTTCATTTTGAAACAATTTAACACAATATAGCTTTTCAGAATGTACAACAGCTGTTTTAATAAGTATGGTTCAAACTTATCTGAAAGTGATTAGAAGTACACTAATTTTTTATTAGTTTGTAAACTGCATAGTCACACTAGGCTTAGTGAAAATGTTCATGTTGCAAGATGCACTTTGCAACAAGCTAAGATAAACAGAAGGAATATACATAGCAAAAATAAACAATACATGTAAAGAAGTAGAGATGTGTGTGTGATACAAGAGTACCATTGATCTATAGCGGGAAAGTAAGTGATAGGTAGGTCTAGGGGTCCTCTTCAAATTACCGAAACATCAGTTCGCCGACACGCGGAAGAGGAACGTGAAAGGACCGACAACGCAGTTGACCGACATGCTGAAATCCCGACAGCTGGAAGACCGACAAGGGGAACGTGTAAGCGCGACTTGGTAAGTATGCGATAGTGAGGGATTTTGGATTAGGGAGCAGACAGGTAAGTGTGCAATAGTGAGGGATTTAGGGTTAGGGTGTGTGAAAGGTGAGTGTGCGGTAGTGTCGGAGTTAGGGTTTGGGTAATGTAAGTGTGTGTTAGTGACGGGTTTATGTTTTAGGGTGGGTTAAGTAAGTTAGGAACAGGGTGCAGGTAGGGTACGTGTCTGGTACTGTCGGACCTTAGGGTTAGGGGTGGGTTAAGTGAGTTAGGGTTTGGGTGCAGGTAGGGTAAGTGTGCGGTAGTGTCGGACCTTAGGGTTAGGGGTGGGTTAAGTGAGTTAGGGTTAGGGTGCAGGTAGGGTAAGTGTGTGGTAGTGTCGGACCTTAGGGTTAGGGGTGGGCTAAGTGAGTTAGGGTTAGGGTGCAGGTAGGGTTAAGTGTGCGGTAGTGTCGGACCTTAGGGTTAGGGGTGGGTTAAGTGAGTTAGGGTTAGGGTGCAGGTAGGGTAAGTGTGTGGTAGTGTCGGACCTTAGGGTTAGGGGTGGGCTAAGTGAGTTAGGGTTAGGGTGCAGGTAGGGTTAAGTGTGCGGTAGTGTCGGACCTTAGGGTTAGGGGTGGGTTAAGTGAGTTAGGGTTAGGGTGCAGGTAGGGTAAGTGTGCGGTAGTGTCGGACCTTAGGGTTAGGGTTTGGGTTAGGGCTAGTGGATATGTAATGTAGTGTAATGTGTTGTTTACGTTTAGTGTGTCGGTGTAATGGTGTTCGGTGTTTTGCGTTGTCGGTATTGTGTGTTGTCGGTTATTTGGTGTCGGTGGTTTGTGTGTCGGCGAACTGGCGTGTCAGTGTTCTAAAGTAGACCCAGGTCTAGCAGGATCTTCAGTGGTAAATGATAAGCTCTGAATAAAGCATCTGTGGTTGGGGAATTATTAACTCCTGTTTTCTGTATTTCATTTAAAAACAAACACCATCTTTGTTTTACTTCAGATGTTATGCATTCATTCCTTTACATTTACTGACGAGTAAAATCTTGTGGATTAACTATCCTGTCTGAAATTATGAATGCTGAGGTTGTCCTGTTTAATCCTTCTTTGGCAGCAGAGTGTCATGATAGGTTAGCCTGATTGTCAGACAAGTGGCAGATGATGCTCACAAAAAAAATAATAATAATAAATAAATAAATAGAACAGGTTTGGTTGATAATCATATAACATAATATTTTTTTTCTGGAAAAAAAAAAAGATTTGTAGTCTTGTTTGGATCAATATGCTTTGACTGGATGACACTCTGTAATCACCAATATTAATACAAAGTCATCCTTAGTGAATCAGTTGTTTCTGGAAACTAGCATTGTGAAGTGAATTAGGAAGGGAGGATGCCAGAGGCAGAAACCATGTGAGACACCTTGGTCATTGCCACTAACCCCCACACACACACACACACACACACCTCTTAACAAGTCATTTCTTTGTGGGAGGCATTATGGAGAGATTTAATAATGGGGAAGGGGAGGACTGGCAGGAGAAGCCAGAAACCAGACCTCTCAAATGTCCCTGATTTTGCATAATGTCTCTGACTTTTTGCCTCATCTTTTTTTTTTTTTTTTATATATATATCTGTTCCTCATAAAGTTAGTGATTATCTGACAAACTGTTGAGAATTGCAGTCATTAAATAATGGCAGATTCAGCTTTCACATCTTTCAGAAAACACATCAATATGAAAATGTTATTTTTAGCAACTGTATCCCTGATTTTGGCCCTTTTTCCCTCATTAGTTTTTCAGTCTCTGATCCTCATAGTAAGAGTCTGAGAGGTTTTATTTTTATTATTATCAGATAGAGTATACACAGTGAAGTGGCTATAACTGCTGGATGTTGGTAGCAGCTAAGTGTGGATAAAAGTAATTTACATTATTGTCATTTGCTCAGATTAAACAGTTTGATGTTTCAGGACTGTTGTGCATTTGTGTGATATAAATTGAAATACCTGTAGCTAGTATTATTGTGAAGAAATATGAAGTTGATCTAATTCTCATCTGTCCCTGATTTTGCATAATATCCCTAATATTGCCTTGTATAGTTGATCTGTGGTTTTACGGCAAATTAATTAGAATTGCAGTCACTAAATAATGACAGACATTAGGGTTTCAGATTTCATGTCTTTCAGAAAATGCATGCTAATTCAAAAAATGCTATTCTAGTAACCAAGCATACAAGAGAAGTATTTAAAATATGTCCCTGATTTTGTTCCATCACGCTTTGTCTTTATTCCTGATTCTTGTGCTAGGAAGTTGGGAGGTGTTTTTTTCACAGTTAGATAAGGTGTACTTGGCAAACTGGCTATATAACTATTGAGGAGGGTGAAGACTTACGTGGAAGAAAGTAATGTAACCTCTTGTTTGCTTAGTTTAAATAGTCTGGATTTGCAGGACTGGTATTAATTTATGTGACACAAACGAAGTACATTATTTTGTCCTTAATCGTTATGTAATTTTATCACAATCAGAATTCTGAAGTATACATTGTTAACAATGAGGTTGTAACTGCTGGGTAAAGGTGCTGATTGTGCTTGGGAATGACTGACCCTTCAGCCATTTTCAAGTTAGTCAGTCATCAGTCTGGCTTTGTAGGACTAGTGTGTCATTTGTGAAATGCAAGTTGGAATATTTTACCATTGCCACTTTTATATCACATTTGGACATTTCAGATGTACACAGTCAAGTGGCTGTAATCCATGGGTATGGACATTGAAGGATTATAATGACAATGGTCTGAATGGTCATTCATGACTGAAATGTTCTAAAATGGTGATTGTGTTATTATTGGTTTGTAAGTCTTGTTTTTGTTCTTGCTGAAAAAAAAAAGTGTTAAAGACTATGTAAATGAAAACAAACACACATTTTGCTGTATTAAACAATAAATATAATTTAACACAATCGGGAAGGTAAATTAAAAATGTATGTATTTATCTACGGCTCAAAAGAAGTACATGGAAGGATACACAGTTTGAAGAACCACATAGGGCCCATGGTACACATAATCTTCCATTACCTACAGCTAAGGGTCAGTCATTCCCAAGCACAATCAGCACCTTTACCCAGCAATTACAACCTCATTGTTAACAATGTATACTTCAAACTATCACACTAAGATATTTGCAAGCTTTACAAATTAAGTCAATGAATAAATTACTGACAGTGTTGTAAGAGGCACTTGAGACAGCATTAATTCAGGGTGCTGTGGTTCAAAGTCAGTCAAGAATGATCATAAAGAAATTGAAGTGCCATAAGATATGATATCATACAGGCAGTAAATTGTGCGAAGGATACTTGGATTAACATTGAAGTCACATCAGGATGGCAAAACGCACCATACTATTTTAGAGCAAAATAATACTAAAAGTTTACAATGCCACAGCAACATTGGTACTGAACAGAACATAAAGGTATGATCACAATACATCTTGTTCAGTGTCTGACCATACTTTTCCTTTCAGAAGAAGACCAAGTTAGTGGCAAGTTAGTTGCTAAAGTAACAGGAAGTTCAAAGTGAATGTTCTATTTGAACAAAAATGCATCTTTATTTTGCTAAATGTAATTACGAATTGTTAGAGTTTATTTTTCTCTCTCTACCAAATGGATCTGACACAAATGTAATAGCACAGCTTCAGAAAATATTTTCTTGCTTTTTATAGAAAAATGTCTGTGACAACAACCTGCTCTTACTGCCCTTGAATGGCAACCCTTTCAGATTATGGTGATATCACTGGGGAACCTGCCAGTCTTTTTAAGAGAGGCATTCTGTGGTCTTTAATGCTTGATGACTGTGCCTCAGGTCTCCCAATGCAAATCTATATTGTAGCTGTGAATATTTACTATCCTGCTTATTTCCATTACTCTTTGTCAACCACATATTCAACTCTGAGCTGTACTTGTAATGGATATCACAGTGTACTGTATATCATAGCTGTGAAACATGCATTTTGGTTAAGCAGAATAGTACAAAGACGCCAGTGCCAGGAACAGAACTGTTAGTATTTAATTTATTGTAAAGTCCATTATAATGTATGCAGAATCCACCTAAAGAGTAGTTTCACTGATAATTATCAACGTCCTCAGTATATCTGGCACTGTGTTGCTATTCCAGATATGAATTAGTCATGCAGATGTTGATAATGTGAATATAGTCAGAGTTACATAATCCAAACATGGTTTTGAATTGTTTTTTCCCTCCATGCATGGGAAACAGTATTTACCAGCCACAAGCACTTTGTGCTTTTATTTTTGGTTACACAGAAATATACATGATAATGCCTGATTAGAAATGCATGGCCCATTTAATTCATAGCTTAACTTGGATTCACTCACACCTAGTTTTTACAAGGATGCCCTTATGGGTGTCCCAAGCATTCTTGAATTCATACAGAGTTTTGAAATTACTATTTCTTCGGGGAGGCTGTCCAGGTTACTCGCCAATCGTTGTGTAAAACAACACTTCCTTGACGCTCCCATGAGCATCTCATCCTATATCCCTTAAGTGGTATATTGCCATTTTCACATACCTTCTCTTTAAATTGTGTTATATCCTGTGGATTCCCTTGTGTTTACAAGTCACTGTATATCATTCCTGCCCCCTTCTTTCCTAAAGCCTATACATATTTCTGTACTGCCTCCTTATATAGTCTTGTGATGCAGATCTGAGCTTTATTCTTTCCATTCTCTGGACTGGTGAAGTCTCATTGGTTGCACATAATCCTACACATTGTCTTACCAACTACCCATAAAGGGGGCTACTTTTTCTGTATTATGTTACTGCATATAGCATTATCCAGAAGGAAATGAAAAAACTTTAACTCAGAAATCATGGCTTTATGGTTAGTGTACAGATGGCCACATAACTATCTGGTGAAAAATGAACCATTTTGCTTCTACACAAAAACACACACACACTGCAGCTTTAGACATTTTTGTTTAATTCAACATAGGTCACGCACGTACAGATTACTCATAACATATATGTACCTGTCATTACATTTCCCGTCTTTAAGAAAAGTTTATCTGCTTAACATACGAGCTCTAACATTCACATTTCAGACTTTAAAAACTAAAATACAGTCTAGACCACTCAAGTAATCATGTTCTAAGTTTTATTTTAGTATGACTCTATAAGTCTTCCAAGATGCTTCCTGTAATGAGTAGAGCTTCGGATTGACAGCTCATATTTTTATTTATGTTGTAATGTTTCTACTGTGGTGCTCTCATTTCTTTTTGAGAAGTGGTACAGTAATATTACATTTTAGTAGGTTTGTCCAGGAGATTCTTAAGATTTTTCCAGAGCATAGCCCATTCTTCGGTTTGTATTTTATATGACCTAGGCTGAACTTGTTCAATGACACTACCTGCCTTTTCTCAGTTGTACATCTGGTCTTTGCCTTTTACATAATCATCTTTGTCCATTTCTTGCAAACACCATATATATCTGCCATAACAGACTTTTGTTGTTCTTTGAAATGTCGTAATCTCTTACCTTCTTCTTTCTTAATGTCATCATTCACATGTAAGTTAAAATGGATGTGCCATCCCTTTAGAAGTCTGACAAATGAATAACTACACTTCAGTGAGTTATTAATTTCTATTTGTTAACCAGGTGGGTGATCTGGTCTAGTGAACCTTTCCAACAATGTCCCAGGTTATAAGCAGCAGCAGTTGCAGACCAAATTACGAAAGATAAGCTTTGTTACACTGAAAATGTGAACACAACCATTATATACAATTGACATTGATTAAAATTTGCAAACATAATTAGAACTTAAACACACATAATAGAATAACAACTAGTAATAATAATCTTATTTGCTAACAAGGTAGGCCTACTGGACACATAGTCCCTTTTCAGGGACAACTTGGGAGCAATGTCTGGTTAAAGTGACTTGCTCAAAGTCACACAGGAAGCAAGTGAGGGGATGGAGGAATCAAACCCTATACCACAGGAACTAGAACCTTAACCTCTGTGTCAACTGACATTCAGTGTCTAGTAGTTTACAAGTAATTTTAACAGTTAAAAAGTGTGTTAACCTTCAGTATATGTACCAATATAATCAGGTATACAAGAAGTTTGCAACAGTTACTAGAAGAGCAAGTATTTACAACAGTAGTGGGTGGTTTAATCTTCATAACAAAAACATTGATTTAGCTTCCTTAACTAGATGTTCCTTAAGTTCATTCTCAAAGCTAATCAGATTGTTTTGTCTTAACTGCATCTGGAAGATTATTCCAGGTAGCTAGCCAAAATCTTGTAAACGCCTTTTCACCAATGGTTGCTTTGAATCCTGGTCTTAATAATTTGATAATGTCTTTCTGACTACCCCTGGGGGGGTATGCTTTGTCCTTAATCGGTAGTGTAATTCTGGGGGGGGGGGGCACTAACTGATAATGGCAATTTTAAATATGAGTTTACTAAGGAGCAAAGTGACTTTCTTGAATAGATAACCAGTTGAATCCCTTTAGGAGATTGCAGTGATGGGGTATAAATCAGTGTGCAAAACAAACTTACAAATGTTTTTCTCTGCCATTTGTAGTTTATGTGAATTAGAATTAGACAGTAGAGATATATGTGGCCGGCTATATTCTGTGTTTGGGATGAGTACATTTATAGCAGTGGCCCCTCTGGAGTCAGGGAGAAGAAATGGGTGATTTTGTATCATAGATTCGTAGGTTGGTACTAGGCTATCGGTCCTAGGGCCTATACAAGCCTAGCCATAACAATTCCCTGGCTATTTCCTCCCACACTATTTACTTCCCTGGACCCCTGTTTAGCAGGGCGACTGACATGATCCCCGGGGTGAATTTCCTTTCTCCCATCTAATCATCAAGGTTCCTTTTGAAGAGGGCCAAAGAGGCGCTCTGCTTGACATGTATGGGCAATCTATTCCAGATTCTGGGGAGTCTCTGGGCCAGGAACCTATCCCTCCAGCATGTTTTGTTTATTGTGATGACAAGATTTAGATCCCTGGAGCGTGTGGCTCTGAGGGATTGGGATTTCTTTAAGTGTAGCATGTCCAACAGCTCTGGGTTTGATATGGCCTTGTATGTTAAGCAGAGATCGCCTTGGAGTAGACTATATGCGACAGAGTATAGCTGGAGTTTTTTAAGGCGGTCAGCATAGGGCATCTGCTTTAGGCCTGTGATTCTTTTAGTGAGGTATTTCTGCGGTCTTTCCAGTTGTTGCAGATGTCTTGAGAGGTACATACCAAATGGGGTGTTGTATTCTATAATGGGTCTAATGAGGGATGAGTACAGTGGGACAAAGACCTCCTTTTTACTGGATGAAAAGCCCTTAGTGATGAGGTGTGCCACATAGAAGGATTTCCTGACTGTTGTGGTGATGTGGTTATTGAAGGTGAGACCACTGTCCACCTGTGTCCCTAAGTCTCTTATCACACTTTCGGTGTTTAGTGTACTGCCACCTATGTGATAATTCACGGGTACATGTTTTTTCCCCAAAGTGGATAACTATACATTTTTTGGCATTGAGCTTGAGCCCATGGCTCTGGCACCAAGCATCTGTTTCTGTAAGGCCCTTTTGTAGAGTATCCACATCATTTGGGGATTCAATAATGGCTCCCAGTTTGCAGTCATCTGTGAACTTTGTTAGCCAGAGTCCCTTAGTGTTGGCCTGTACTTCAGAGAAGTAGATACCAAACAAGAGAGGTCCCAGGACTGAACCCTGAGGTACTCCACTTGTCTGGAGTTGGATTTGGAGTCAGCTACTTTTACAGTGTCAGTAAGCCAGTTGGCAACCCATTGAGTGATGTAGGGATTAAGGCCCATCTTAGTAAGTTTATCTATGATTTCATAGTGGAGGATGGTTTCAAAGGCCTTGGCGAGGTCCAGATAGGCTTTGTGGACTGCCTTACCCTCGTCCATGGCTCTGGAGACTGATTCAAAGACGTCAGTAAGGTTCAGGAGACAAGATTGGCCCTTCATGAACTCAAACTTGGTGAGGTCCAGTGTTTTAAGGTTGCCAATGTCTTTATTTATAAGTTCCTTGATAATACATTCCATGGCCTTGCAGATCAGGCTCGTCAGACTGATGGGGCGGTAGTTCAGGTGAACCAAGGTGGATCCCCCCTTGTGGAGTGGGATAACTGTAGCTGTGCACCACTCAGTGGGCATGAAGCCTGAGGTGAGGGTATGATTAAACATGACACTTAGGTGAGGTGCCAGTTCATTTTGTAGTTCATGTAGTACACAGCCTGGGATGTCATCTGGTCCCATAGATGCTGTATTCTTAGCTTTGGAGACTGCATTTTTTTTTACCTGTGTGGCCATTATTACCAGAATTTGGCACTCTTCCAGTATTGAGATGGGCCATTTAGTGGGTGAGAGGGGGTGAAGTTGGCACTGAATCGATCTGCCAGGATATTGGCAATATCCTTGGGATCAGTATATTTAATGCCATTCTGTTGTAGCTCAGAGCAGATCTGAGCATTGCCATTTAGATTCTTGACATAGTTATAGAATGCCTTGTACTTGTCTTTGGAATCTTTGGCAGTTTTATTTTCGTAACTAGCTTTGGAGGATTTTATGAGGGATCTCAGCTTCTTGCTGAGGCTGGTAAGGGAGTTTTTTGCATCCTGGGATTTTCCTCTTTACTGCAACAGTTTTTTCCTTTTATTGTAAACTTTGTTTATGGCAGGGGACCACCAGATTGGCTTCCTTTTTTTGGAGGAGAGCATCTGGGCTCTATTTGGGATGGCACGATTCATGCATGAGTGGATGTGCTCGTGTACAGTGCCTTAGTGTAGGACTCAGCAGTCGAACTTTCAGTTCCCATCTGCATGGGTGTCATGAAGTTTGTAACTTCTGACTTGAGTAGCATGAAGTTGGCTTTGGAGAAGTTTTTTATGGAGGTTTCCTTACTGGGGGTGGGGGTGGGATGTGGATGTTAAGGGTGATTAGCTTATGGTCTGACCTGACCAACGAGGGGGTGACCATAGGTGTGGAGCATCGATTTCCCATGTTGGTAATGACCAGGTCTAGGATATTGGAGCCCCTGGTGGGACTATGGATTAGTTGATCCAGGGCATTGTAATTTATGAATTCCAAGAACTGTTGGGCAAAGGTGTTGGTGCATGAGTAGTTTTCCCAGTTAATGGCAGGGTAGTTGAAATCACCCAGTATTAGGGTGCTTGGTTGTATATTAATATTTTCCAGTATGTTTAGAAAGGTGTAGTGAGAATCTTGGGGCATGGTGGGAGATCTGTAGCAAGCTACAATTTGGATTGCAGTCTTACCTAGTGTTAGTTGCACCTGGAAAATTTCAGATGCATTGTGATGGGCAAGTAACCTGGTGCTATGAATATCCTTGGTGAATATGGACGCTCCTCCACCTTTAGTGTTTCGATCCTGGTTTGGGGGCCGAAAAGTGTGGTAAGAGTTGTAGCCTGGTATTGCAGAGGTGCTCTCTGGAGCCTTGAATCAGGTCTCAGTTACTGCACAGATATCGATGTTCTCCATTTTTAGGAGTGCCTCGAGAGAGTGCATTTTGAGGTTTAGACTTCTAGCATTGAGTAGCATTACCTTCAGATTTTGCATGCTTGTACCTGTTATGGTGGTGGATTTGTCCATTGAACTTTGCCTAAAAAAGGCACTATAGGGGTGGCAAGAGCCTTAGCCAGTAACCTGAATCCCAGGGGCGACAGGTGCAGACCATCTCTGGCAAAGCATCGTGGTCTGTTGATCATGTCATCCCAGGCAGACAGATACTGGATCCCCTTTGAATGACACCAGAAGCTTAGCCAATTGTTGAAGTCAATCATTTTGTCCTTCTATTGTGGTATCATTCTGGGTAAAGGCAGGATGCTACTCAGGGCTAAGGTCATACCTGCCTAGGCCACATGATCTGAGAGCTCTTCCATGTCTCTTTTCATGTAGTCCAGGGAGGTAAGTCTCAAGTCATTCACTCCAACATGGACAATGACAGAGTCATATTTGTACTTGTTGTGGAGTGACTTGAGTGCATGAGTTATGTGGTGGATCCTGGCACCCGACAGGCAGCTCACTGTAATTTTCTCCTTGTTCAGCCTGGTGAGTGGGTCATCAGTGTGCCTGACTATAGAGTCACCTATGATTAAAGTGTTAGGTACGTTGTCTTGCCTTAGGGGCTGTTGCTGGGTGGCACACTGGTGTTGTGAGCTATGTGACACTTTGGTTGTGATTGGTGTTTGTTTGCGTTTCAGCTTCGGATGTCCTTGTTGCTTGGGAAGGTTACAGTTAAGGGCCTCCGCATATGTGGATTTAGTGTTGCTATGTGTAGGTGTTGGTGGTGTGAGTTTATAAGGGCTCTGCGTTGCTTGAGGTGTAGTGCGGGTGTTAACCTTCTCCTCTTGACTGTCTAGCACAATCTTGGGTGGAGAAAGCGTTGCTTCCAGTTTGGCTATGTAAGTGCATCTCTCACAGGTTGTAGTGCTGGGTGGTAGGAGGAGAGGGTTGTCTGTGTCTGTGTATCAGAGTTCTAGTTGACAATCTGTGTGCATACTGAATGACTACACTGAATGGCCTAAGGTAAGGCTTTGGTATCTTTACTGAAATATAATTGGTATTATGGTGTCCTTATCAACTATGGTCAGGTGTAGAATATAGGCAAATTTCTGAGGATTGGCAAATACCATAAAACTTGACTTATTGGAACTTGTAAGTAATCTGAGCTCAGGTACAAAGCAATGTGAACCTACTCTGCAGTTTTTGTTACAGTGTATAAGGACATTTAATGGACTCAAATAATAGGACATTATGCACATATATAACTAGGTCAAGGGAGAGCATGTCATGAGTTAGATCATTTATGAAAATGGAAAAAGAACAGGGCCAAGTACAGATCCTTGTGGCCCACACCAATTGAGTGTGCCAACTTCTTAAACCAACTGAAAAAGTAGGCCTTCGAGGTTCTATATTCCAAGTTACTTTTGAACGATTGTATTGTACTAAAGGCAGAACTGAGCTTGCTTGGTTTATCTAGTAGAACAGAGTAGTGGCATTTTTGAATGCTTTGGTTATTTCTACAAAGAGCCCACGTGTAAGAAGACTGTCATTCATATTGCAGTGGACGATCCTGGTGGCTATGTATAGTGCTGTCACTGTACTGAAGGCCTTCTAAAAATTGCCTTCCCATCATACCTCTCAACCTCTTGAAGCAAGAAATCTGGACAAAGCCATGAATAAAAGTGGGACAAAGGCCCAAAAATAGGACAATTTTTAAATATTGCTCATACAAATTTAAAAGGTTGATAGAATAACAGGTTTTACATTAACGTGAATTTTCTGAAAGGTATGAAGTCTGAAACTCAAATGTCTGTCATTTTCTAATTTTAATCTTTAATGATTTGCCACTAATTTGACAGAAAGACACAATTTTATGAGAAACAGAACAAAAATATGAGGCAGAAATCTGGATATTCTGCGAAAATCTGTATAGCTGAGAGGTATGCTTCCCATTATTTGGATTTGTGCAGTAGTTTTCTTACAATATCAAAAGGCTTTTCCACCAAACCACACTGGAATGTGAGAAATGAAGACAAAAAGAGGTATGAGCAAAATATCAGTACTTTACAAAGCTTCTAAAATGGGCACTGAAAATTGTAGGCCAGTAAAATTGTCCTTTTCCATGTTGTTCCTAGGGAAGTTTGACCTTATGCATAGGTCACTTTTTCTGCTGTTGACCTCAGATTGCTCATTTCTGGAAATGGAATAATAATCCTTCATTATGAGAATATGACAAATTAAAAAAATTAGTAACAACCTTCTAATGAAGTGTTTGAGGTGCTTGATGTAGAATAAATGGCTGACTTGGAATACTAGGCTTCGGCCTGATTATTGCTGATCTCTGTCTGTATTTTATTTTGAATTGAAGCTTTTCGTTTAAGGTTTGGTTACTTCTATTTTTCTTATATTGAATTTGTTTTAAGTTTTTTGTTCTGTTGAAGTTTTAAGATGTCTTGACTAGGGTCAGAAAAGTTAGAAAATAATTCCTTTGTGAACATAGAATAACATCCAGCTAATTAGTGGGAGGAGCTGAGAAACAGTATTTCTCTTTAATTAGAAAATGTTGGAAGCATCTTTATTTAGCTGGAGTGCTTATTTGACTTGTTTCTGCCTGACTATTGCTGGTCTCTGTCTACATTTGATTTTTCACCCACTTGCCCAACTGCTGTAGTATTCTTAATCTTGGTGGCTTTTGAGTTTGTCTCTCCGTACTATTAATTTGATTTTGGATACTCTCCCAGTGCCATCTCATCACCTTATTGTACTCACTACAGAGAGATCATTTTGGAAAGGCCCACCCCCTTACTCTCTTAAACTTGAATTATTTACTGTTTCCCTCCTTCCCACTTACTTAAAAAAATTGCACTTTATTCTGCTGTTTTTCCTATATCTGTGCTTCTTTCCATTTTATTACTTTATTTTTGCTTTTTGCTGCTTGTTCATAAGTGTTCAGTTGCATGTATTCTGCTGCATTTATTCCTGCTTGTTAGTAGCCTGCTTCAATTGTAACTTATTCTACGCCTCTTAGTTTTGATTTAAGCACTTGGACTTCAAACTGGTTACCTTTCACAAGGAAGGTTTGTGGTCTGTACTCTTGTGGTAGGAGAGGTAACGTACATCTTTCTAAGCTGGGAATTACTGGTTGAAGTCTTATTGTGTCTGTTATTCTAAAAGTGTCTTATTCTGGTTTAAGTGCTCGGACTTCAGACCAGTTATTTTACATTAAGAAGGTTTGAGGTCTACACTGTTGTGGGAGGAGAGGGTAGTCTCCGCCCTTCTGAGCTGGGAATTGCTGGTTAAAGGCTTATTGTGCCAGTTATTCTAAGTGTCTTTGTTCTACTTTATGTTCAATTAACTGGTGCTGGTCTGTGTTTGGCATCCTTTGCCAGAGGTCCGGAGTGTTTCTGCTTGAATCCAAGCCATCCAAAGCTAAGAACAAGAAATTTTTGATCTGCACTTTTTCATCTGTATTTTACTGCATTAATTTGTCTCTTTTTGCTATTTGTACGTGCTTATTACCTGCACTTTTTTGCACTGAAATATTGCTTAGTTAACACAGACTAGATCCAGACTTGCTGAATCTAGCCTGTTTTTCATACACTTGAACTCAAATTCAGCCACCTTACATTAAGAAGGGATCTCTTGCACCCTTGTGGCAGAATAATATGGATTTAGCCTTGTCTGAGCTGGGGATTGCTGAAAGAAGGATGATTGTGTGATTCCCTATTGGCAGACTAGTTTAAAACATAAGTTTGCCTGTTTATAAGCCTCACGTTTGCACATAGGTGCACACTGCACAACTGGATTTAGCCATACCTTGTGTAGACACAAACACCTAGAAACTATTTTTCCCTAGACACCAGTCAGTGAAACCCTCCCAAGTTCTTTATTGCTTTGTGGGCAATGCAGCTGCGCACTTCTGCACAGCAGGCAACTCAGCTGAGCACTGAGCAGCATCGCCCCACTTTCCATCCCTGATCTTCTGTAGAACAAGTCCTATTGTTAATCCCAGAGCAATAGCTGATCCAATTTGCCCTCAGAAATGAGTAATTAAGAATTACCTGCTACTATGTGTAGTCAGTTTCCTAACATTTCTCCAGCCATCCTGATGGACACGGGCAGCCTGAGGCAGTGTAGCAGTTGCCTCATGTATACTGACAACCACTTCCTCCTAAAGCAAACAAATACAATAAGTGAGAGATGTAACTATACCATGAAACTAGAATCAGTCATTTCATGTAGTAGTAAACAAGACATCAAACAGGTTGTCAGCACCCACACCTTTCAATTCCTACAAGATTAGGTCAAGACATATAAACCCAAACACGCGGAGGTACTCACTAAGTGCCTACCAAAAGAACAACAAACCTATACACACTAGTATACAAAAAGAATACACCACTACACATAACAACATACACATATCAGTGTCTCAACAATTAAGCCCCTAAGGAAAACATCTCAAAACCTAATGTTCTAGTCACAGGTGACTCAATAGAGAAACACACAGGCAGGTATGTCCCTAGCTCTAAGCAGCACTCTTCTTTACCTAGGATGATGCCACAATACAGACAAAAAAAATCTTGATTTCAATAATTGGCTTGGCTTCTGGTGTCACTCCAGGGGGATCCAGTATCTGATAGCCTTGGAAGACATGGTCAACAGACCACACTGCTTTGCCAGAGATGGCCTTCACCTGTCTCTTCAAGGCTTTTGGATACTGGCAAAGATGCTTGCCTCCTCCATAGTGCCCTTTTTAGGCAATGTCAAAACAACAAAACTTCCAACGTAAAGAAATCCACTAGATACAAAGTGAAAGTCTTGCTGCTCAATGCTAGGAGCCTGAACAGTAAACTGTACTCCCTAGAAGCACTCCTCACTTTGGAAGATGCTAACGTCTATGCAGTCACTGAGATTGGTTCAAGGCCACAGACAGCACCCTGGCCATACAAGACTACAATGCCTTTCACATGTTCAGACCTCAAAATGAGAATGAAAGAACCAAAGGTGGAGGTATATCCATCTTCATTGACTCCAAATACACCCGAATACTGGTAAAATAGTACGACTCTCTTGATCTACTTCAGGTCCAAATAACTATAGGCCAAATACCCTACCACATCATCACTAGCTACAGGTCCCCCCCAATGAACCAGGAGAAGCACATCGCCTACCTGGACTTGCTAGAGTCACTCAATGTATGGCTAAACACCTTAGTCGTGGGAGATTTCAACTATCCTTTCATCAATTGGGTGACTTACTTGAGCACAAACATAATTGCTTTGAGGTTCCTGGATTTTGTTAATTCAAGTTCCCTGGAACATTTGGTCTGCACTCCTACAAGGGGCTCAAATATCCTTGACCTAGTGCTCACCAACATGGGGGGGGGGGTACTGCACTACCCCTGTTTGTTGCCCTTACTGGTAAGGTCAGACCATAAATCAATCTCTTTTGAAGTAAAGATCAGAAGTGACCCTCACAGGAGCAAAACACTGAGAAATTTCTCTGAAGCAAACTATAGCCTACTAAGGTATAAAAAGTTTCAAAGCCCCTGCTAACACAGCCAACAATGACTCCTACACAGAGGAGTACACATATGCTCTATATAACCACTTAAACAAATGCATTGACTCATTTCTGCCTGACAGGATTAAAACCAGTTCATCCTGAAAAAAAAAGCCATCCTGCTGGACCGCAACAGTAAAGAAGTTATATAACAGAAGAAAGAAATTGATATTTAAGAATGAGGGAACTTACTCAACAGAGGATGAATACCCTCCACAGCTTGAATAAGAAAATCAGGTATGTTGTAAAGTCCTCTGTCTAGTTATGTGACTAAATTAGCATCTCTAGCTAAAGACAACCATAAGGCATTCTTTAGCTATGTTAGAAACCTAAAAGGGAATGCCCAGCAGTGTGCCGAACTTTTAGTGGATGGTACAACTCGCACTGAACCTGAGGAAATTGCCAACCTGCAAGCTGAAATATTTGGCAATAACTTCACCCCTTATCCCACCAACCATACCCCAAAGCATTCCTGACACCAGGCCTCTATCGACTGTCTCCAAAGAACAGGTAATACAAGCATCTTCAAGGCCAAAACATGGCTTTTATGGGACCAGATAACATCCCAGGTTGCTTACTAAACAATCTAAACACCTACACCTAATCTAGTCCTACACAAGCTCAAAGGCGAATTAACCCCTCACCTGAACACACTGTTCAAACTCAGCCTCTCCACAGGCTACTTACCCATAGAGTGGTGCACAGCAACAGTTATTCCGCTCCACAAAGGTGGAGCCACAACAGACCCTGGGAACTATCGCCATATAAGCCTGACTAGCTTGGTCTGCAAGGCTATGGCGTGCATCATCATGGAATTCATTAACAGACATTGGGAACCTCCAAACACTGGACCCTGCCCAGTTTGGCTTTGTTAAGGGCAGATCATGCCTCCTAAACCTGGTGGACTTCTTTGAGACAGTTACCAAGGCTATAGACAAGGGAAAGGTGTCTATAATACCAGAATAGAGAATGGTGTCGAAGGCTTTTGCAAGGCCTACCTAGACCTTGCAAAGGCCTTCAACACCATTCTCTATTCTGGTATTATAGACAAGCTCACCAGCCTGAACATAAACCCCTATGTCACAAGATGGGTTGCCAATTGGCTCACGGACAGAACCCACATGGTGAGAGTTGCGGGAGCTAGGTCTGACTCTAAACCGGTTACAAGTGTCATTCCCCAAGGCTCAGTCCTAGGACCCCTCCTGTTTTGCATATACTTCTCAGAGGTACAGACAAGCACAGGAGGACTATGGCTGACCAAGTTCGCAGACAACTGCAAACTAGGGGCTATAATTGACTCACCGGCTGACACAGACATCCTCCAAAAGGGTCTAACTGAGACGGATACCTAGTGTCAAAATCATGGCCTCAAGCTAAATGCCAAAAAGTGCATAGTTATTCCCTTTGGAAGTAACAAAGTACCCACAAACTACCACATAGGTGGTAGTCCCCTAAATACGGAAAACGTAATAAGGGATCTGGGGACCCAAGTAGAAAGTAAACTGTCCTTTGATAATCACATTGCCAAAGTGGTTAGAAAATCCTTCTATGTGGCCCACCTAATCAGAAAAGGGTTTGCATCCAGATCAAAAGAGGTCATTGTGCCCCTCTACTCATCAGACCCATCATAGAGTACAATGCTCCATTTGGGATGTACCTTACAAGACACCTGCAACAGCTGGAAAGACCACAGAAGTAGTTCACCAAGAGGATCACTGGCCTCAAACAGATGCCCTATGCAGCTCGACTGAAGAAACTCCAGCTGTACTCGGTTGCATACTGCCTGCTCAGAGGTGATCTCTGCCTGACATATAAGGCCATGTCCAACCTAGAATTGATGGACATGCTCCACCTAAAGAAAATCTTATCCCCCTTGAGCCACATACTGGAGGGATCTAAACCTCACCACAACAATAAATAGGATGTGCTGGAGGGATATATTCCTGTCCCAGAGACTTCCCATGCTTTGGAACAAGATTCCAATGTACATTAGGCAGAGTTCCTTGCTAGCACTCTTCAAGAGAAACCTTGACGAGTGGATGGGAAACTGAAAGTTTACCCCAGGGATCATTTCAATGGCTCTGCTGGACAGAGGCACAGGGAACTAATCTAAGGGGGCGGCGAAAGCCAACACATTCTGGCTAGGCTTATAAATGCCTTCAGGCAGATAGCCTAGTACCTACCTATGAACCTAT
The DNA here is from genome assembly GCF_019279795.1 of Protopterus annectens. Classification (NCBI taxonomy): domain Eukaryota; kingdom Metazoa; phylum Chordata; order Ceratodontiformes; family Protopteridae; genus Protopterus; species Protopterus annectens. Next base: position 681,401,809 of record NC_056729.1, read on the forward strand.
AAAACAAGACATAGCGTAACCACTTGGCAATCTCTCTAACCATAGCCTGAACACTGGCTTTGTTCCACCAGAGTGGAGAACAGCAACAGTAATTCCCTTGCACAAAGGGGGTCTGTCATCCGACCCAGGAAACTACTGACCCATAAGTCTAACCAGCTTTATCTGCAAGGCCATGGAAAGAATTATCATGGATCTTATTAACAAGGACAGAGGCGACGTTCAAACTCTTGACCCAACCCAGTTTAGTTTTGTTAAGGGTAGATCTCCACCAGTAGAACAGTTACCAGAGGAGTACCACAAGGATCTGTACTGGGCCATCTGCTGTTTAGAATCTATTTCTCTGAGATCCATGTGAAAGTAGATAGCCTGTGGCTTACTAAGTTTGCAAACTGTGTGCAATCATTGAGTCCATGAATGATGTAGACATATTACAGAAGGGGCTGATGCAGACAGATGGTTGGTTCAAAAGTCATGGACTAAAACTAAATACAAAAAAAATGCCTCATTATCCCCTTTAGCAAAGAAGTAGCCCCTGCTAATTATGATATAGAGAGCACTCCTCTAAGCTCAAACCCAGTGGTGCGAGACATGGGAACACAGGTTGATAGCAGTCTAAACTTCAATCCCATGTGTCCATAGTGGTAAGGAAAGCCTTCTACATTGTGCATCTCATAAATACGTGCATCACATCCAAGACTATTATAACTCCACTGTACTCAACCCTTATCAGACCACTAACTGAGTACAATGGTCTCTTCTGTGTGTATCTCCCAGACACTTGCAGCAACTAGAGAGAGACCACAAAGGTTTCTAACCAAGAGAATCCAGGGCCTCCAAAATGTGACTTACATGAAAAGACTGAAACCCTTTAACTGTACTCTGTATCATACACACTGCTGAGAGGCGACCTATGCTTGGCCTACAGCGCAGTATCTGACTCTGCTCTAATGGAAATGCTGCACATCCGCAAATCAATGGGAAATGAATAACTCACTCCAGGGATTGCAACCTAGCTTGTAACATTAATGAAACATGGAGAGACAGATGCATCTCCCAGGGACAGCCACTCCTCTGGAATAAACTGCCACTTCACATGAAGCAAAGCTCCTCAATGATTCTGTTTAAGCGCAACCTTGACAATTAATGGGTGATCGTAAATTCACCCCAAGGGTTTTACCTATGTCCTTCATGGACAGGAGTAGTCAGTGCTGATCATAGCAGTGCTCTGCTAACAATCACCATTTAACTATGATTAGGCTTATAAAGGCCATAGGCCATTAGCCTAGTAACCTCCTATGAACCCATAAGAAAGGACATTCTGGGCAATCTTTGCTTTATCTGCAGTGCCTGTTTATTCTTGGACAGTACATTACCTCACTGTGCCTTCTGTTATACTATTAAATTCAGTTATGATATTCATAC